>NC_061808.1:375000-675000 GCF_021462225.1 Girardinichthys multiradiatus
TGGATGATGGACGATGGATGGATGGATGGATGATGGATGGATGATGGATGGATGGATGGATGATGGATGGATGATGGATGGATGATGGATGGATGATGGATGGATGGATGGATGATGGATGGATGATGGATGGATGATGGATGGATGATGGATGGATGGATGGATGATGGATGGATGGATGATGGATGGATGGATGATGGATGGATGGATGATGGATGGATGATGGATGGATGGATGGATGATGGATGGATGATGGATGGATGATGGATGGATGATGGATGGATGATGGATGGATGGATGGATGATGGATGATGGATGGATGGATGATGGATGGATGGATGATGGATGGATGGATGATGGATGGATGGATGATGGATGGATGATGGATGGATGGATGATGGATGGATGGATGATGGATGGATGGATGGATGATGGATGATGGATGGATGGATGATGGATGGATGGATGATGGATGGATGGATGATGGATGGATGGATGATGGATGGATGATGGATGGATGGATGATGGATGGATGGATGATGGATGGATGATGGATGGATGGATGGATCATGGATGGATGATGGATGGATGGATGATGGATGGATGGATGATGGATGGATGGATGGATGGATGATGGATGGATGGATGGATGAAGGGACATCAGATGTACATGTATATCAGGATTTAAACAGACCACCTCTGATGATAAATAAACCATAAAAATATCAGAATAAAATAATTTGTGTGAAACTTTAATCTCAGATTTGACTCAACATCTGGATTATGTCTGATCTACAGAGTGTTTCCAGGAGCATCAGCTGAGATGTTTCTGCTCTGTGTGAACACAGGGACCAGCTGACTCTGCTCCACTCAAACATCTAACATTGATACAGTTTCAGAGTTGGACACGCTTTCCGTCAGAACATGGGCATCCAGGAGAGATTTTCACTGGATGTGTCCACACAAACATCTCAGAAGTTCAGACGAGGCTGTCGACGATAAAACCAGTAACCAACAGGAGGAAGAGCCAGCGTTCAGGCTTCCTGCTGCTAATGTGGGAACAGATCAGGAGCTCATGAAGGAGTATTTGGCTCACTTGGAGGAAAAAGAAATGTTTTTAGTGATATCAAGAATAAAATAGAAATAATATTTAAAGGGAATGAGGAAACTGCTGTGTTGTTTCTGAGCAGGTTAGCCTGCATGAGGCCTACAGAGAAGGTCCACAGGATGTTAATCTGCTGAAAGAGGAAGAATTGATTTATTTAGAAATCCTCTTCAATAGGAGCTCCTTTCAGCAAAGCTTGAGCTCCGCAGGTCTAGGTGGTGGTGTCATTCGGACCTTAGTCTTAGAAACAGTTCTTAGAAAGGTTCCTCCTCATTTTTCTTTCTCCAAGTGAGCTGAATTCTCCATCGTAGCAGTGAGATGGAAGCTGGGATCAAACATTTATACATCACATCACTAAAGTAATAAAAGCAGAATAATTAACTGTTCGGCAGTTTGGGTTTTTAACCACGTTGATGAGTCTCCAGCTCAAACATCAGCCTGGACTCATCCAGCAGGTAACATCAGTCCCTGCAGAGAACCAAACATGGAGAAAGTCCAGCTAGAGTGAACACAATGATCATACCTATGCAGTCCTGATTGTCGACGTAGTGGACCTCGTTGACTCCGAGCCCCTCCTTGTGGTACAGCTGTTGTTCCTGCAAAGCAACCGACACGTTCCTAATGAGACATTCACAGCATGTAGAGGAACCATCTAATGAGGACGGGGGTGTCCCCTGGAGGACAAACTGGCTCCCTGACTGAGCTGTTTGTCCAGATCTTTCCCTGTTAAATCACGAACTAAAGGTTCTGGCAGCTGGCAGCAGATGTTTGGTCATCAAGAGCTTTGAGCTCCAACACCTGATCAGGAAGACTGAATCAGTTTCCTTTCAGGAGACACATCTGACCCTGAAGTGTCCTCCACTTCATTATGAGAGGACCATCAGTGCCAGAGGTCACGCCCTGAACATCATTATGGCTTTAAAATGTGTGGACAGCATCAGTAACCGTGACAACAGCTCATACTGGATATCTTAGGGCTGACAAAGTTCATTTGTGTTGAAGCCCACGTCTAAACTCCTCCTACAGCCGGAGCGAAACCCACCAAGGGTAAACCTCTGGGTCGTGGCTCAAAGAAAGGCCCGGCTGCTAACACACTGGTACCACAGTAAAAACAGAGTAACCTTTCACCTTTAGGAGCGCTTTTCTCCTATGATCCTATCCAGTGGCTTTGCCGGACTAAGTGGGTCAAAGCAAACCATCATTCCCAGTGAGCTGGTTTCTATTACCTGAAGGATCTCAGGACCTGGCTCTTCTGTTAACTGGAAGCTAGCAGCAGATGCATGAGAGCCAGTCAAAGGTATTACTGGGTCACCAGTCTGATGCTGATTTAGTGCAGAAACCCAGAATGAACCAGAGGTTTTAATGGTGATGGTGTAAAAGCCAGATGGTGAGCATTTCTGATTCAGTGGAGGGTTAGGGAAACAGTAGTCGTGACGACAGATATGGACCGTCTAGAGAAGGTGTGGGAGGAACCACTGGCTGCCTCCTGGTGACCAGACTGACCTCCTTCAGGATGCGCTCATTGAAGAACTGCTGCAGCTTCTCGTTGCAATAGTTGATGCAAAACTGCTCGAAGCTGTTGTGTTCAAAGTATTCTGGAAAACAGAAGCAGCAGATGGTGAGAAGAACGATCCACACATAAAACCAAACCAGGTGAAACTTTAACATCAGCTCTGATTTCTGGAGCTTCAGGTCATAAATAAACTTGAGACTGAAGTGAAAACATGAAACTCCTCTTCTTCAGATGTTTCTTCAGTTTCCTGAATGTGACTGACCGAAGCCGGCGATGTCCAAGACGCCGATGAAGTTGGCCGACGAGTCGAAGGGGAAACACTGGTTGACCCGGGTCACCACATGGTCAAACAGGCGGCTGTAGGTGGCCTTCGCCAGTGCGTCCCGAGCGTTGTTGGCCTGCTCCACTTTCAAGGGCACTCTGGGACAAAACACACAAAAACAGTTGAAACAAGAACTTCAAGAGGTTGTGGACCAACCAAAGACCTTAAGCATCTGAGCAACCTCAACATCTTTACATCAGCAGTAGAAACATGAACTGCACAGGTGAACTG
Source organism: Girardinichthys multiradiatus (assembly GCF_021462225.1). Taxonomy (NCBI): domain Eukaryota; kingdom Metazoa; phylum Chordata; class Actinopteri; order Cyprinodontiformes; family Goodeidae; genus Girardinichthys; species Girardinichthys multiradiatus. The sequence goes on from NC_061808.1 coordinate 378,172, forward strand.
CATACCTGCGCATACGATCAGAAATTAGAGGGTAGCAGAGCTTGGAGACATTTCTAAATCCTAGACCCTATTTTTCTGGAGCTAATTGAACATTTTATGCTGAATGTCATTAGGGAATGTACTGTACAGTGGGGAATCTGTTCTCTGGTCTGAACACCATGAAACAAGTTGGTTTCTGCTGAAGATCGGGTCCATTTGGTAGAAAAAGCAGAGCTGTCTGCAGCAGGAGCTCGATGGTACGCAGAAGTTCTGCGGCAGAAGTTCAGACACATCCTTCAGACTGTTTTACAGCAGCTTCTCTCAGTCACATTATGTAAATAAAGGCGCTGCATGTGGAAACATCTCCTCCAAAAGCTCTGCCAACATCTTCCCATCATCTCATCCTCATTCAGCTCCCCCTGCTGGCTGACTCAGTTCAACCTGAACTGGGCCACCTGCCCCTCTGTGCTGACAGGCTGGCTGTGAGATGCTAGAAACCAGGAGGAGATGCAGATTTTAGAGAAGGAGAGATCCAGTCATGAAGAAAGGCCTCTGGACTCTGCTGCGGTTCACCAAACTGACCACGAGGTATAACTGGACCGGATGAGGACGAGTAGTTCTGCTGCAGGGGCTCTAGGTTTTTCCAGTCGCTGCTTCTGGATGTTTATAAGCTTCTTGTTCGATTCTGTGGAACAACCAACATCTAGAGTCGCCAAGATCTCCTTAAAATCGGAACTTGCTTTGAACGGCATGTTAGAACTGAGTTTGTTAACACACACGATCCCAGTGGACATAGCCAGGAGTCAAAGATCTCCATGGACTACCATCTCCAGAGAAGGGGGATAAATACAACGCCTGACCTGGAGCATGAACATCTTTGAGTTGCTGCAGAAGGCCCAGCAGAGATTGCAGCTCCTGAGGTTCTTAGGAGCAAGAAGATCCCACAGAGACTGCTGGTGTCCTTTTATCGCTGTTCTGTTGAAATGAGAATGACCTACTGGATCTGTGTGAGGTCCACCAGCTGTACAGTGGCTCAGAGGAAAGAGCTCCAGGGGACGTTAACGTGACCCAGAAGATACCCTCTTCCCATACTTGAACTTCACAGTTCCAGCTGTCTCCAAAAAGCCCAGAACATCATAGACACTTGTGACCGGGTCAGGCTATGTTAGAACTGTCAGGCAGACGCTACGGACCAGCAGGTCCAACAACAGTTTCTATCCAGCAGCTGCAGCTAACCTCAGTGATAAAACATCTGGTTTTATTTGACCAGGCAGCTTCTTCACTCACTTTCATTGTACTTGTGGTGATGACAGTCAAGGATGTTCTGGTTCTGAATATCTCTGCCTCCTGACATCAACATCTGAACTCCATTTCATGTCTCTCTTGTTGGAGAAAGAAGCCTTTTAAGACACACGTGTCAACTAGAGACATCTGATCCCTGCAGGTGCTCAGCAGCAATTTCCATCATCTAATCCAGTGATGAGACCACCAACTGTGTTGAGGGCAGACCTCCTGAAGCTCCAACCTGGAATTCATTCCAGCACCAGAACTATTTGCATTCCCATCAGAACAAATGCAGCGCAGCATCTTTGAGATCCATCAGGTCTAAATGTGCTCCGCAGGATGAGTCAGATCAGGAGAACGAGGCGCCCTGCAGCAGATGGACTGATTTAAACAACGCAACGTTCTACAAGATGCTCTGAACAATCTGCCCAGCAAGTGCACTGAAGCTAACAGCTGCTGTTTCAACCAGACGTAAAGAGGTGAGGAGCAAACAGAGGTTCCAGTTCAATGTGTGGTGGTCTGATTAATTCAACCTCCTGCTCCAACACTTGACATGTTCTCCATTAGAATGTCCACACGGCCATAAAGGTGTTGAGATACGATGAGGTCATCATCATCATCATCAACAACAGAGGAGCCTCATCTGCAGTAAAGACGTCTGTGGTGGTGAAGAACGAGAGGAACATTTCTGTTCCATCTTCCAACATCCATCGACTGAACGAACCAGAACCTAGACCCAAGCAGCTGAACTGGGCTCCTGGACCTGATGTCTCTATGACCCGATCTTGTAGACGTGGGAACATCATCCAGGTTCCTTCTTTAATAATGTTACCTTTAATAAAAGTGGGTCAAGCAGAGGTTCTTTCCAGTTCTGGATATTCTGAATCAGACAGAATCCACTGGGAGTTCCTACTGAGGTCAGGTCATAGAGCCTCCAGAAGTCGTTTTAGAGGCTCGGAGTTTCATTACTAACTTTGTTAATTAGTGACATTTATTAAAACTTCTAACCAATTACGTCTTCCAGATAGACAGCTCTCAGAATCATCGGAGCAGCTCCATCATGAGGAAAGACCTTGAAGGGGAGCTGCTGCTGCTCCACATCAACAAGAGTTAAAGGTCTAATTTACTTAATCTGATGACCTTCAGACCTAGTCACCCCCAGTGGGGTCCCACTGATTCCTACAGGTTCCTAGGAGAACAATTACCAACAGCCAAATAAACTAAAGTCTGTTGCTCTCAGTTTAACCAGAGCTTCTGGTCCATGAACGTTCCCTCAGCTCGTGACCTTCACCCCGGCCTCTCTGCACCACCTGCCATGTTGATTCCTGCCTCCGGCTGCGGTGAGCTGCGCGGACGCAGCAGAGGTTGTAATACAGGTGCTCTCATTTTAAATGCCGGCCTGTCTGGACACTCACATGAACTCCCTGTGAACCTCTGCAGCCACCATACTGGCCCACCTCTCAGCGATTACAGATACCAGCACCAGGAACCAGAAACACACCTTTGACCCAGAAAGTCTGGTTTCCAACACAGACACCTCAGTTGCACCTCATTATGTGCTGCTCCCAGTTATCACAACCAGTAGTTAGGCTCAGGGTGTATTTACTTTTCACACAGGAACATGTTGGTTTGGAAAGTTAGTCTCCCTGTACTGACTAAAAACAACTGAAACAACTCTTTTCATCTGATGCTAAACTCTGATCTGAAACATTTAAGCATTTAATATTTAACAAAACAGAAGAAATGAAACAGCTCTGGACATTAATCACTAATTATTTAATCGTTCATCACTCCTGCAGACGAAGGATTAGACTAAGACTAAGGTGTTCATCTTCTTCACTGGTTCTACAGGTGGAGGTTTTCACATTACTGGCAGACTCAGTGATGTTATTACCTACATCAGAAACCTTGAATAAAGCTCACACTAAGTATCCAGGAAACAGGGCCAGAGGTCCGGTTTCTGTTAGCTTTCAGACCACCACAGGTTCCGCTACGTGGAACCAAAGAACCGACCCTCCTCATTCAAATCAGGCTGGAATGTTTCCTGTTTTTGTAGCCGAAAGGTTTCTTTGGAAAACGAAGTCCATCCTTCCTGATTCACACACATGAAAGAGGATCTAAGTGGCTTCCAGGTGCTGCTGGTCAGATTATAATACCTGATGATCCAATCAAACAGCGCTTGGTTCAGAAGGCCACTTTACAATAATCTGCTGCAGCCGGAGCGTTCTGATCCAATCTGCAGAGGTCAGGGACAATATGAGCAGCCGGCCAGTCCTCCACCCGTTTCCAAATGAGCCTCGCTTCACGTCTCTAATGTCAGCTGGAGTCAGCTGCCTCTCTGGATGCTGATAACCACCACCATCTGCACCTGCGGCAGAACCTCAGTCAGCTCCAGCAGGCCCGGCTGAGCTTTAAACAGCTAATAGATCATTATGTTCTGGATGGCAGAGGTCCTCCGCTCACTGGCCAGGTGTTTGACCTCAGTGCTGCTTACCTTCTATTCATGACCTAAAATATGGTTTTAAATCACTTTCTGTTTATGTGAATTCTTTCCATGAGACCCAGCCGCCATCTGGTTCTGACCTGGTTTTACTTGTTAAGCTGCTTCTCCAACCTCCATGAGGAAGAACCAAAGGAACACAAACATCATTCTTCATCACTTGTCTCATTGCAGCCACCAACTCCAGTGTGTTTTACTGGGATCTACTGTGATGGACCAACACAAGGTTGACGGAAAATGATCCTTGGTGTTAAACATGTTTTAACAACTCAAATCTGAAAAGTGTGGAGTACATCTGTATTCATCCCTTTTGGGTCAGAACTTTGTAGAACCACCCCCGGCCTGCAGGTCTTTATGGTTTGTTTCTAACCGCTTTGAACATCTACAAACATTGGTTCCTATTCTTCTTTGTTAAGCAGCTCAACTCAGTCAGGTTGAATGGAGAACATCCGAGAACATCAGTGTCTTGCCACAGATTCTCAGACTGAGGCCAGGACTTTGACTAGGCCACTCTAACACATTAACTTACTTCGATCTAAACCATCTCGTTGTAGCTGCGGTTGTAAGTTTAGGATGATTGGCTGCTTCTCTGATTAATGTTCTCCATAATATCAGTCTAGGTGGACCTCCATGTCTTGGTAGCTCAACAGGTGGTCCATCCTCTCTCCATGTTGATGGATTGAACAGAACTCTAGGAGATGTTCAAAGCTTGGGATGTTTTTGTAGAACCTAACCCTGCTTCAAACTGAACCAGAACTTTGAATTGATGCTGGTTGTTCTCCAATGTTCTCTGAAGACCCTCTGAGGCCACAAACAGAACATCTGCAGTTTGACTCTGCTTCAGGTACACACAACTCAACAGTTTACAGATTTTTTTGATGGTCTGTCAGATAAAATCAGTGAAGTTGTAGATGGAAAACAGGTGTGAGCTGGAAATGCTCCAGCTGCTGAAAACTGGTCAAAAGATCCATCATTTCTCTCCAGCAATAAACAATGTCTCACATTTATTAAAAACTAATCTACAGGTCCTTCTCAAAATATTAGCATATTGTGATAAAGTTCATTATTTTCCATAATGTCATGATGAAAATGTAACATTCATATATTTTAGATTTATTGCACACTAACTGAAATATTTCAGGTCTTTTATTGTCTTAATACGGATGATTTTGGCATACAGCTCATGAAAACCCAAAATTCCTATCTCACAAAATTAGCATATCATTAAAAGGGTCTCTAAACGAGCTATGAACCTAATCATCTGAATCAACGAGTTAACTCTAAACACCTGAAAAAGATTCCTGAGGCCTTTAAAACTCCCAGCCTGGTTCATCACTCAAAACCCCAATCATGGGTAAGACTGCCGACCTGACTGCTGTCCAGAAGGCCACTATTGACACCCTCAAGCAAGAGGGTAAGACACAGAAAGACATTTCTGAACAAATAGGCTGTTCCCAGAGTGCTGTATCAAGGCACCTCAGTGGGAAGTCTGTGGGAAGGAAAAAGTGTGGCAGAAAACGCTGCACAACGAGAAGAGGTGACCGGACCCTGAGGAAGATTGTGGAGAAGGGCCGATTCCAGACCTTGGGGGACCTGCGGAAGCAGTGGACTGAGTCTGGAGTAGAAACATCCAGAGCCACCGTGCACAGGTGTGTGCAGGAAATGGGCTACAGGTGCCGCATTCCCCAGGTCAAGCCACTTTTGAACCAGAAACAGCGGCAGAAGCGCCTGATCTGGGCTACAGAGAAGCAGCACTGGACTGTTGCTCAGTTGTCCAAAGTACTTTTTTCGGATGAAAGCAAATTCTGCATGTCATTCGGAAATCAAGGTGCCAGAGTCTGGAGGAAGACTGGGGAGAAGGAAATGCCAAAATGCCAGAAGTCCAGTGTCAAGTACCCACAGTCAGTGATGGTCTGGGGTGCCGTGTCAGCTGCTGGTGTTGGTCCACTGTGTTTTATCAAGGGCAGGGTCAATGCAGCTAGCTATCAGGAGATTTTGGAGCACTTCATGCTTCCATCTGCTGAAAAGCTTTATGGAGATGAAGATTTCATTTTTCAGCACGACCTGGCACCTGCTCACAGTGCCAAAACCACTGGTAAATGGTTTACTGACCATGGTATCACTGTGCTCAATTGGCCTGCCAACTCTCCTGACCTGAACCCCATAGAGAATCTGTGGGATATTGTGAAGAGAACGTTGAGAGACTCAAGACCCAACACTCTGGATGAGCTAAAGGCCGCTATCGAAGCATCCTGGGCCTCCATAAGACCTCAGCAGTGCCACAGGCTGATTGCCTCCATGCCACGCCGCATTGAAGCAGTCATTTCTGCAAAAGGATTCCCGACCAAGTATTGAGTGCATAACTGTACATGATTATTTGAAGGTTGACGTTTTTTGTATTAAAGACACTTTTCTTTTATTGGTCGGATGAAATATGCTAATTTTGTGAGATAGGAATTTTGGGTTTTCATGAGCTGTATGCCAAAATCATCCGTATTAAGACAATAAAAGACCTGAAATATTTCAGTTAGTGTGCAATGAATCTAAAATATATGAATGTTAAATTTTCATCATGACATTATGGAAAATAATGAACTTTATCACAATATGCTAATATTTTGAGAAGGACCTGTAGTATCTGCACTCAGTACTTTGTAAGGACTCGATGAACAACTGCATCAATGCAGCATGGTATGGAGGACATCAGCCTGTAACTATGAAGTGGAGTCAGTGTCTGTCCAGGATACAGTTATGGTTCTGGAAGCTCTGACTCCAACTGCAGTCTGCGACTCTGCCCCAAACTCTTGATTGAACTTTGCTTCACAATCCGCTTGATGCTGCGGTTATCTTTGCTGTGTGTGCAGAATTTTCTACCACACGTTTTCCTTCCACTCAACTTTCCATTTATAATCTTGGATACAGCACTCTGTGAACAGCCAGCTTCTTTAGCAATGACCTTAAGCTGTTTTTACTTTTTAATTTATTGTTGCTGAGAAAATATATGTATCAGTGAAAATCAAGAAATTCAAAACTATTTATTAATAGTGGATTTTTAAAATGTTATCTGCAAATCTGTGACATATAACTGGAAAGAGTTTTTTTCATCATTACATTATGGAAAATAATGAACATTATCACAATATGCTAATAGTTTGAGAAGGACCTGTAATAATGCAATAAAATTCAGTTAAAATCATCCCAGATCAGAGCAGAAGGTAACTGCTGTCCCAGTTTGTTTTCTCCAGAGCAGGATCACAACCTGGAGTCTGGTTTGGTCCAGATCTTTCTGGCTCAGCATCAGAACCAACCAGCTGATCCTCTGCTATCAGTCTCTCAGTAACGTATTACTTTGACCAACAGCCCCCCTCATATCTGCATCCATCACCTTACTGTTTAGGCTGAACCGGGCTGGAGTCACTCATATCGTCTGTGTGTGTGTGTGTTACGTAGTGCCTCTTACTTGATGGCTGTCCCTTTGGCGCCCCCTGCTGATGTGTGCATGACCCTGGTGGTGAGGCTGACTCTCAGGTCGTCCTCCTCCAGGCCCAGCAGCTCAGCACAATATTCCAGCGTCTGACTCGACTGGTTTCTGATGGTGCAGCCGCCTGCAAGGCGAAGAGAAGGGCAAAACCATCAACACAGCCCAATGTGTATACTATATATATTATAATAAATGGTATATTTCAGTTATTTGTGTTTTTATCTGGTCTGAAGTTAAATCAAGTTTTAGATGCAAAGTGGTGCTAATCTCTGCAGTTCTGCTCTGACAATAATTTAAAAGTCATTTTCTACAGTGAAGGCATTTGGTTATACGGCTGCAATAAATACGTAAATAATATCTGCAGCAGGAGGCATTATTTTAGTTCGATTACGGGTCAGAATCTGTCAAATCTCATCAGCTCCATCGGTCCAAACTGGAATCAAATCAAATTAGAGTGAAACAGTTTACAGACAAACCATTAATATCAATTACACAGAAATGAGAGCATTTTATCACCATTTGAGTCAATAAGCATGAAAATAAAATTGTTCCACTGGTTCAGGTTCACTGGCCCGAAGCACAATGTTTCAGAAAGGTCACTCCTGTGATGCTGCAGCAAGGCTCTGGTTACTGCGCTGATGCTGCAGTTACCGTGGTGATTATGGGTTACCCCTCTGTCGGGATTCTGATTGGATAAAATTCAGAAAATGCTCTTCTGCTGCTGATAAGCTAATGAAACTGAAAGCTGAAACTGATGGTGGAAGCTCAGAAACCTCCCATATACGGGGAGAAACATCTCATTAGGACACGGATGAGAAACTAGGTGGTAATTATGCTGAACTAGTGTAATCTTTCAGCGTATGGCTGCATCACATCCAACTGGATTAAAAACTACAGGATGACAGATCAATACAACCAAGCTGCTCTTTCTGCAGCTCAGTTCAGTCCCACGTCTGGACCTGAGCTCAGACTCAGGTGTTTCCTCTGCAGCTCACCTGATGTGCTTCCAGCCTCCTCAAAATCAATGTTCCCCAGGTGTAGGACTCCAGCCACCACCCGGAACAAGTCCAGCTTCTCCGTGTCGCCCAGGCCGATCTTCTTCATGGCGACGCACATCCTGTTGAAGTCGCCGTGGTCGTCCAGCAGCGGGTCCTTCAATGGGCCGGACTTTGTGTGCTGAGGAACCAGAACAGAACATCTAAACTTGCCTGTCAAACAAACTGGTTAATTTGAACTAAATGAACAAAAGTCACACAGTAGTTCATCTGACTGACTTCAGTTTAATACCCAGATTATTTCCTAATCCCATTAACCTCAGACCTGAAGAGGGCGCTGTTCTGTTTTACCTTGGTCACTTCACTCCAAACAGCAAGAGAAGAAGAGTTAAAAGCAGAATGTGCAGCAGAGGGAGGCGCAGAAATGTAGTTAAATGTCTGTTGAAAACGTTTGTAATGTGTGGAAACAATACATCTGGGCGAGTCCTAACCCTGAGCTTCACACGCCAGGGAAACAACACACATGTAGCAGCCGTGCACGGAGCGTAGGGTGTACATGCTTAAAGCAGGGGTCATGAGAGGCATGCAGTGGCCTGGACCACGCTTGCCAACTACATCCGACACATTCGATTCGGGGGCAAACTCCTTTTGGAGCAGCCATGATGCTCCGCTCCAGTTCAAACATGGGGAAGCAGGACTACCTGGATAGACCCTGAACTGAAGCTGGAGCTTTTTATCTGCTGCTCTGCAGGTCATGTGTTCTGGTAACCTGAAATTACCCAACAGAGGTTCTGTATTTGTACTTGCTAACAACATTTAAACTCAGTCCCCAGGTGGCTATAGTATAAAATCCAACAACCCAAGAGCAAATATTTATTTAAAGGAGATGCAAACCTCTGCTTCCAGCATCTCCTCAAATTTGGAGCAAGAGAGATGCTGATTAATTTGATCACAGTTTTTCAGGATTATTGATTTTCCACAGATTAAGTTTGAATAAATCAGAAACACAGCAGAGCACTGTTAGGAAACATCTCTCAGGCTTTTATTCCTAAAGGTCTGTAGATCATTGTAAACTCCCTTTGAGTTAACTGCTACGAAAATGTGATGAATGATGTCTTCAGGTAGCAGATAGCAGTAATCCTGGTCAGAGCTCTGCTTTCTCTCTGGGAGTGTGGATTGGTGCTGTCCATTTAAATCCTCCCTACCTTCACCTTTGAATCCCTGACTGCTGCGTTCAGGACTTGCAGCCTCTGTACACAGTGCACCCGGTCTACCGCTACACCATGATCCACTTTAGGACACTAGCAGCAGGTTTGGCACATAAAACCGATCACTGGTTTTATGTGCCCCCTTTCCATCTGCAGTTCAATTCCCACACCTGTTGGTACGCTGGGCCTGTACACGCCATCTCATCAACTCAACATTTCTGCACCTAAATCTAACAGTTATATAAATCAGAATCAGTCAGACCATTTCCACATTTCCCACAGCTGGTTCTGGTTCAGCTCTTGGGATACTGAATTCAGATTAGGAAGGGGTTAACTTCATTCCTGCTATTGTCTGTGTTCCTTTTAGCAGCTTTGCTAATTAATAACAGTGAGCTGCAGGAAATGAACAAAGGCGCCGTATTAGAAGCATAATTAATCACAGTCCGAAAGCAGGAAAGTCCGCTTCACATGATGAGGTTTGCTTCTTTAAATGAAAGCGGAGCATTAACTGTACTGTGCAGCTATGAGTCGAGCTGCTAATTAAAATGTTTGATTGCAAACATCTAAATGAGGAGATTACATATGCAGATCTGCTCTGCAGACACCAACAACAAGGCTGGTAAAGTATCTGAGAGATGGAATCATGTTCAGCTGGTTCTAAGCTGCTAAATATTCCTGCTTTATTTTTTTGTCCCAGCTGATTAAACTACAAGCTACAAACACATCTGGATCAGTCGGGTAATCAATCCAATGATGTCCTGAGGAACACCGACTGGATGCTACCACAGGAGATGTTTCTGTGAAATCCTGCAGGCTGCAGTACCACCTGTGTGTTTTATTATCATCACAGAGACACACAGCTCTCTGAAGGACAATAAGAGCTCTGAACTGAACTGTCTTCACACAGGTTGTCCAGTTCAGATTAGTATAGATGCCAGCCTCAGCAGGCCTCCAGCAGCCATCAGACTAACAGCAGTCAGGATGAAGAGCGATAAGAGGGACAGGGTGTAAATCTGCACAGACCTGCTGACTCAGGTCAGACAGCAGGTCTGTGCCATAATGCAGTCTGCAGAGACGAGTCTTTCTTCTATCCAACAAGTCTATCATAGAGCGCATGTTACCCTCAGACTGGATGCAGAAAGAGGAACTCAGTGTAGACGCATGAAATTCAATTTAACAACTCGAATGCATCTGAAAAATCGCTACCTGTTTGAAAGGTTCCAATTAAATCACACAAATGGTTAAACTACTCCGCCTGCTGGCAGAAATTGGTAAGGCACATGCCTTTTATTAAGTTCTGATGACTGTATGCTTTCTAAAAGAAAAGATAACATCTAGCCCAATGGTTCTGGTTCAGTTCTCAGGTTACTGAAACAAGGAACAGCTGAACCCAAAGAATCCAATACTTTCTGTCAATAAGTCTCCCTCTTGGGTGGAAAAATCCAACATATGGGACTTGTTCCTGGAAAAAAACCTCAATTATTCCTTAAGATGAAAGAATTACTTTAGTCAAAGCCCCACCTCGATCGCTCTGGTGCTGATCATCAACCAAACACTGGAGCTGGTGCAACAACATATAGACCTGGGAGTACTTAGTGATAATAAACTGAGTGTATGCACTTTTTAACTGTCTGTCCTGTTTTTCCAAAGGTGTTTTCTTGTTTGATTGAGTCCTTTCCTACCTTTTATCTGTTGACCTGGGTCACTTTCAGACAGGAATAAGAACCGTTTGCCGGCGGTCGCTAAAGAAACCGCTGCATCCTTCTTGGCAATCTTATCGACCTCCATGATATCAGAAGAAAGCTAAGATTATCATGTCTGATCCTGACCAGCGACCGCGGGCTGAGTTCAACTTTAGAAGGTCAATCTGTGAACCGGACGGACTGAGGAGATCCTTCATCACTGCTGCTGTCAGACTGATCAAGTCCAGCATGCGAGGACTGTTGTTGATCAGGTTGTTGTATGGTTTTTATGTGTGTAACTGCTGACAACAAAGGTGAACTGAACTTCAAGCCATACACCTGCCTGATTGAAGGTAGTTCCAGCCAAGTAAAACATGGTGTCATCTGCATACAGGTGTACTTCTTCTTAGGTAATGTTAATTGAAATGGAAACTAAAACAAGTATGCTTTACTGGACTTGTTTTAAATTTTTCAGATTATTAGACTTGAATCCATCTGCAGAAAGGTAAAACGTTCTACCAGAAAGATAACTTCTGAACCAGCCATAAGGACCCAAACCACAAACTGCAGAGTCAGAATTAGCTGAAAGAACCTTTACATGTCCCAACGTTTAGTTATTAGTTGGTGTTTAACAAAAGTCAGGTTCCTCTAAGAGGAAGCACTTCAGCCAGGTGTTAACTGCTAGGCCAGATGTTCAAAACAAACGGTGAAGATTTAATCATCATGAAAACCCAGAGCATATCAGATCACGCTGGTTCTGACCCGAATATGAAAAGAGTCCTGCTGGACTTAGAGGAAACCCACACAGAACACAACATTGATGTGTTCTTGTGTTTGTGGAAATCCTGGTGGATATAGAAAGTATTAAACCTCAGAGTAATTATGCTACAAGGCCATGAGACATCAACACAAATATAAAATATAAAACAGAAATAAGTCATTTTTTTATGGTATACTGGTCTCGCTACTGGATGAGCCTCGGATTATTTCTGGTTTTAGAGAAGCAAACGGCTGATTTGATCCAATCAAACGCTTCAGTCCTCCGTTACCTCTGAGCTCTTCCGATTCTGCAGGATCTGCTTGTCCGTGTCTTTGGTTGCGAAGAAGCGCGTGCATCCTCTGTTCAGGTACTGCAGGATAAGCAGAGAAAAGAAACGTGAATCTAATTACTACGACTATATCATCTCATCACAAAGATTTCTCCAATGTGGCTGATTTACGTCACATCAAATCTAGAAACATTCCTATTGTTTTATTAATGAAAGAATTTAGTTTTTTCATTGCAGAAACATAACCCCACTGAAACATTTTAGAGAAGGCCCATCTTTAGTTTGAGGACATTTTTTCCAGCAGGGAAAAGTCTCACGTGTTGAAATTATTTTTAACAGTCAGTAGTGTTGTAAATTATTGGCACCCTTAAAATCTATAGAAAGAAATGTAACCGAAGCTTTTCAACTTGTTTTAAGTTGATCGGCTCAAACTGACCCGTATTCTCCAATCAATTAACCAGCTTCAACCAGCTGGAACTGAGACAATCAGGCTGGACCGGAACCTGAATTATCTTCCCCCACACAGTGAGGAGGATGGTGAGAGAGCTTAAACATCTCCAAGGATCACAGACCTGCAGCAAAGAGTGGCATCCTGGTGTCACCAGGTCTCCATGACCACCAGTAAACACAAACAGTTTGTTGATTGCTTGTCTGGGAGGCATGCTGGGAAGGGGTCCTACCATCACAAATGTAATCTCTCTTCTTGGACCTAGACTGGGGCCTTAGGACGGTTCAGCAACAAACACTCCGAGAGGGTCTGCTGAGAGACCAAGTATGAACATGTGGAACCTCATGCCCCCTGTTTATTATATTACCATTTATTATCTGGCCAAGGCTGACAGCAGCACACAGTTACATGACGCTAGGGAAAAACACCAACACCATCATCCAGCTAGCCACACCAGCCATTCCAACACCTGGATATATTTATTTGTGAACCATTTCATTGTAGATTTGGCTTCATGTTCTGGATCATTGTCTTGTTGGAAGATAAATCTCCGTCCCAGTCTCAGGTCTCTTGCAGACTCCAACAGATTTTCTTCCAGAATGGTCCTGTATTTGGACCCATCCATCTTCCCATCAATTTTGACCATCTTCCCTGTCCCTGCTGATGAAAAGCAGGCCCAAACCATGATGCTGCCACCACCATGTTTGACAGTGGGGATGGTGTGTTCAGGGTGATGAGCTGTGTTGCTTTTACACCAAACATATCATTTTGCATTGTGACCAAACAGTTGGATTTTGGTTTCATCTGACCAGAGCACCTTCTTCCACATGTTTGGTGTGTCTCCCAGGTGGCTTGTGGCAAACTTTAAACAAGACTTTTTATGGATATCTTTGAGAAATGGCTTTCTTCTTGCCACTCTTCCATAAAGGCCAGATTTGTGCAGTGTACGACTGATTGTTGTCCTATGGACAGACTCTGCCACCTCAGCTGTAGATCTCTGCAGTTCATCCAGAGTGATCATGGGCCTCTTGGCTGCGTCTCTGATCAGTCTTCTTCTTGTTCGAGATGAAAGTTTAGAGGGACGGCCGGGTCTTGGTAGATTTGCAGTGGTCTGATATTCCTTCCATTTCAGTATGATTGCTTGCACAGAGCTCCTTGGGATGTTTAAAGCTTGGGAAATCTTTTTATATCCAAATCCAGCTTTAAACTTCTCCACAACAGTATCTCGGACCTGCCTGGTGTGTTCCTTGGTCTTCATGATGCTCTCTGTGCTTTGAACAGAACCCTGAGACTATCACAGAGCAGGTGCATTTATACGGAGACTTGATTACACACAGGTGGATTCTATTTATCATCATCAGTCATTTGGGACAACATTGGATCATTCAGAGATCCTCACTGAACTTCTGGAGTGAGTTTGCTGCACTGAAAGTAAAGAGGCTGAATAATATTGAACGCCCCACTTTTCAGTTTTTTATTTGTTAAAACGTTTGACACAAAAATATGCAGTCAGAATGTTGCACACATTAGTTCCTCTGTGGACCTGACTCAGTTTAATGCAGCCTCTTCTGCAGAACTCATGTTTTGGATCCGAGGATGGTTTAAGGTGGTGCTGGTTTATTGGACACCCTCGGTCGGGTTATGGCCCAACAGACGGACATAAACAAGCAGCTGAAGCCTCAGAGAGTATTTCCTGCTCAATGAATCTGCTGAAGTGATGGATACATGCTTGATATTCCTCTTGCTTTGCTGCCAGAGATGCAGCAAACCTGTTCTTTGTTTCATTGCATTTCTGACCTTCTCCTTCAGATTCTCAGCATTTTTCCAAACTTCTCATGTGAAGCTGCTCCTCAGCTCTGTTCTCCTTCATGTGCTCCCATTTCAGCATTGAATTCTGCTTATGGTTCCATCTTACTTCTTATTTTAATTGTTTCCAATTTTATTTTTATTCGCCAATATTGTTCTTATTCCCCATTTTATTTCATCTCCAACTGGCCTCACTTTCTACTCTTTTAACCCATGATGTCTTTTTGTTTGTGGCCTACAGCCAGTCTCAGCACAAATGGTCCTAGAAGAACTGATGAGCTGGACCCTGTCCTTATCAGGTGAGCTGCGGCCATCACAGCATCACTGATAAAGGACTCAATAACTCTGTCCTTTGAAACAGCTGAAATCTCATCGGCTTGGAAAACACCTGTTGTATACATCGTCTTTAAGGGTAGAGATCAGTCTGACCCTAATTGTTATGGCCCATCTCAATTTTGCCATGTATGCAACAAATAATAGAAAAATACGTACATAAACAACTGGCAGATTTCCATTACCAGAATAAAATCGTCTGTGCTACTCAGTCTAGCTTCAGACCGGGTCATGGCTGTATGGGTCTTAAAGTCATAGCCTCTGCTTTGCAGCAATCAGACCGTGTCATTTTTCCGCCTCTCTCTGTCAGCTGTGGTGTGCCTCATGGATCCATCTTGGACCTATCCTATTTTCAGTTTATAGAAATCAGTTATCAACAGTGGCTCTAGGCTCATCCATTCACCTTTATGCAGTCAACCCAACGCTTTACATGTTCAGTTAATCCCCAGAGGCAGCAGCAGCATCACTTCAACAGAGTTTTAACAGTTTAATTTTATTCCATGTGTATGTCACAGTGTTTTATGATTTGCTGGTACATTGTTGTAATGATGTTCTGCTGGATTTAGCCTTGTGTTTCTCCCTTCCCGCCAGGTCGTTATTGTAAATAAGAATCTGTTCTTAATAATGTACCTGGTTTATTAAAGGTTAAATTAAAAATAAATATTCTGCTTCCTGTAGCTGATTCTGTCTGATCCTCCTTCTTCTTTCCTTTTCCAGCTCTTTATTTCACATTACCTCGTTCTTTATTCCTCATCAATCCAACCTTAATTTTGGTTCATAATCCATGACTGGTGTTCTCTTCCTAAGTCCTTCCTCTGGTCTTTGACTTGTCCTGCCTTCTTCACTCATGTCTACATGTTCTTCTTCCTCATTAAGTCAAGTTGCTTCCCTTCTTTTTTTGTCATCGTAATTTTATTTAAAGACGGTCCAGATCTTTCAGCCTTCAGATGTTCTTCCTAAAGACCGAGCCTTGAATTTAAAACCTTGAGCTTCTGCAGAGCTGAAGCTGACGTGATGACCACGTTCTGAAAGGAGTTCACTCCTGGCAACACTGATTACCTCATACTATCCTGACTCAGGAGCCATTTTCAGCAGAGAGATCATCAAATATCTCAGGCTTGTGATGCAGCAGGGTCCAAAGCTGCAAATTTATGAAGGTGTTGGAGGAACAATAAGCTGCAGAGGGACTCAGCGCCAGAACCTTCCTGCTCGGGACCCACTCAGGTGACAATAGGAGGCTGAAGCGAAGCTACTGCCTGTATAAAGAGCTGGAGATCTGATTAATAAAAACTAAACCTGGTTGTTTTATTTCTCTTGGACGTTTAGAACTCATCAGAATTCTTTTATTTCTGATCCCAACTCTGAATAAACAGATTAAATCTCCCTGGCTCCTCACATTCACTGGGAAAAACGGAAGATGGACAGGTGTACTGGACAAAGAGAGAACATCAAGCAGCTTCAGTCAGGATCTGGACCTCTGCTGCCCCCTGGTGTTCAGGAGAGACAGATGAGCTGCAGGCTGGTGCAGACACAGACCACTGAGCCGGAAACGAACTAATGTGCTGCTTCTGCAACGGCTGGGTGATTTTCTCTGATTTCCTCCTGAACAGAAAGTCTGAGATGTCCTCAACATCATAGTGGTTTTATGTGGACAGGCAGACTGAGGGTAGAACAGAAGAAGCTGACGAAAGACAGCATGGAGGGACATGGACTGCAGATTTCAGGGATGGACTATAATCTGGTCTCTGATGTCAACTAAAGCATTTTTTCCCTGTGGAGGTGTACCTGGGAACAGGTTCCTGCAGAAAGAGACCTCCTTTGTTATACTGCAGGCTTTCCTCAGCATCTCACAAGAAGGTGTTAGAGATCCATGTTAGAGATCATTTAAACCCAGAATGTTCTTCTGGATAAAATGTTTGGGTTTTCAACATACGTTAATGAGAAGAGTAGTCGTCTAGCAATTTGAAAGTTGTGGGTTACATGTCTATGTGCCCCTGGGCAAGGCACTTTAGTTTAGGTTCTCTACTGATCTACATATTGTGTATGAAGATATATAAATGTTCCTACCCTGAAGGTATCCGGAGACCTGAGGTGGAATTTCTGCCGGATGTCCTCTGGCGCTCCAGCACACAGGCGGTAGAAGATGTGGTAGTTCCTCTCCTCAGAGCCTTGTGTACAGATCCGTGATTTCTCTAAGAGGTAGTGGGACACAAATCCACCGACAACTGCATTCTGAGGAAAAATAAAAACAGGACAAACATGTTCATACCGTGCATCGAGTCAGAAAGTTCTGTCTGTCCGGCACCATGAATTAGGAAGAGTCAAATACAACCTGATTTTATGAATGTGGAACCAAAAGCAGCAGAGATGGTGGAGAACTGGCTGTATATTAAGACAATTCTTAGGAAGATAACAGTAAATCCTCCTAAAGATAGAAATTACTGAGACAAGATGAAACTTGAGAAAGTGTAGAGACCCAAGCGGTGAGCCCTGAGGCACGTCTTTGTCTGCATGTTTCACTGTAACTAAAGCAGTTCATTTCAATCCAATTAAAACTCATGCCTCATGTGTGCGTGTTGACGAGGTTATTTCGTCTTGAGGAACTGGGAACCCCAAGACACATGAGGTTTCATACTCCAATGTTTTAATGAAACCAATCCTCCTCATTGGAAATCAATGCATCATTCACTTAGATGAGGTGTGTTGATGATGTCATTTCATTACCTGGGAGGCCTGTTAGAAAATGGTTGAAACTTGAACCAAAACTGGAATCTTTCCATACAACACAGAGCCTTGGGGTATCCCAGAGTAAATTCAGTCAACTGTTTAGAAAACCTGTATCTTTGGTTCATAATGTGTTCATAGCTCTATAAAACTGCACCAACATTTCTTTGTTGATGGACTAAAACTCACCTTTAAGGGTTTTCATACTTGGTTGAAAGAGCCAATAATAACCACAAATAATGTCTGAATGAGTCTAAATATTAATGAAATGTTACAATAACAGATGAAGATAAAACTAAATACAGACAAACCAACTCATTTATAGGACACATGCTGAGGATGGCTGCAGGAAGCTTGGACTTGATGCTGCTGGTTTTGTCTTTCTCAGGTAAAACGGTGTATTAATGATCTCTTTTACTGCTAAAAGTTTGTATGACGACAGAAGAGAGTTGCACTAAATACCTGCATTTATTAGACCTCATCTTTAAATCATAAAATCCTCAGTGGAAAACTCTTTTGCAGTTTATTCTAATAAAACAGAGCAGATCACCTTCTCATTGAAGTGGATCTCCACAAACTTCCCAAAGCGACTGCTGTTGTTGTTCCGGACAGTTTTAGCATTTCCAAAAGCCTCCAGCAGGGGGTTAGCTGCAGAAATCAGACAGCTGAGTTAGGAACATTCATTTATTATACCAGCTAAGAGAAGTAATAATGATTACCTTCGACTATCCTCTCGTCTATGTCCTGCCCTGTCCCGTATGATGTTGTTAAGTATCTGAAATTGTGGCCCACAACACATAAAGGAGAAATTAAGCTGTTATAACCTGAACATCACACACTGTGCTGACAATATTAGAAACAACACCGAGTCCTGATTAATCAGGAAAAAATAAAGTTATCCGGGCCTCTGAAAAAGCCAGAGGTTTCTATGGAAGATGATTTCATAGAAACCTCAGAAATCTAGCTTCGTGGTACTACAGACCTGGCTAAAGAAACCCAGTTCTTCCAACTATGGATGTGTGCACATTCATCCCAAAATGTTGGAGGCAAACTGCAGATAGGAAGCTTCATCCACACCTACCTGAGCACAAACTTAGTGTTTTCGGTCTTCCCGGCCCCGGACTCTCCTGAGACAATAATGGACTGGCTCATCTTCAGGACCTTCATGTCCCTGTACGCCTTATCAGCTGCAGAGCAACACATGGACATGAAACTGGCAGATTAATCCTCTCCTCCCAGAAACACACATCAGTTAAATCTTCCAGGTTCTGCAGGGACATTCCCAGATCTTTATGGTCCCACCAGAGCGCTGTGGGCCTGCCCTGGGTCTCCTCCCAGTGGGAGGCATCCTAATCAGATGAACCCTTCTGGACATGCAGGAGCAGTAGGTCTACTCCAAACTCCCCCAGATTAAACCTGTCTCATCTTCCGAGGAAGCTGACTCCAAAATGTTTAAGAGTAAAAAGATCTCACCGATGGCATAGACATGCGGCGGCAGCGTCCCCAGTGACCGGCCCTGGTACTGCTTGATGGTCTCAGCTGAGTAAAGCTTTGGGATGTCATAGTACGGGTTGACTGCAATCAAGATGTTGGCAACATACGTCTGAAAAGAAGAGAAAAAGAAAACTCTTTAAACTAACAGTTCACTCTGTGATTTAAACCAAATCATCTGCTAGAAGCTGCTGGATATTAAAACTGGATCAGTTCATGCTGAAAGTATTGCACAATAAATAATGTGAGGAAAGCTAAATCTTCTATCAAACCTCCACAAAAACACCAAGAACTCCTCACTGAGCACAGTTCCACCCGGCACCACTAGATGGCGGGGTGCACCCAATCTGCAGCTCCTATTTCATGAGCTAACAAAGCAAAGTTCAACTGAGTCTTGTGTGGTCAGGTGTGAAATTTATGAGGAGCAGTTTAAAGTTCATTCATGCAGGCCTGAGGTCCAGAGAAAAATCCTGCTCTGCTTCACTGTCCTTCAGGCTTCCTGTGGCTGTGCAGCATGAAGGTCAGCTTTACTCACATAGATTTTGTCCTTGCTGTAGCGGACTCGAACATTGTTGAGCAGAGTAGCTTCATTTAGGTACATCAGAGAGCCTGAGAGGCAGAGACAGGGCAGAGTTACTGCAGAGCACCAGGATCAGAGCGCCACCTAAAGAATGGAAGGCAGAACAACATCAGCATCAATAACAGATGAAGGAGCAGACTGAAACCTACAGTTATCCTCCACATGTTTGGTGACGTCATCCTCAGCAGGGAAAACCTGGTTGATGGGAGCCAGAAACGTCTGCAAGAGGAGAAACAATAGAGAAGAAATATTTCATTAAACATATTTATTGAATGAATTAAATTATTTCATTCCAGATTCCACATAAAATGTCAGGAAAACAAAATATGAAAGATATAAAATATATTCATACAACAAATGTTTTAAATGGAAACAAAGAAGATATAATGTTCATGTTGAGTTCTGTACATGTACCTATGAAACATAAATGAATCCATTTATAAGACTGAAGATGCACTCACCGGCCACTTTATTAGGAACACCTGTCCAACTGCTCGTTAATTTCTAATCAGCCAATCACATGGCAGCAACTCAATACATTTAGGCCTGTAGACATGGTCAAGATGATCTGCTGCAGTTCAAACCGAGCATCAGAATAGAGAAGAAAGGTGATTTAAGTGACTTTGAACGTAGCATGGTTGTTGGTGCCAGACAGGCTGGTCTGAGTATTTCAGAAACTGATGATCTACTGGGATTTTAACGCACTACCATCTCTAGGGTTTACAGAGAATGGTCTGAAAAAGAGAAAATATCCAGTGAGCAGCAGTTCTGTGGGTGAAAATGCCTTGTTGATGCCAGAGGTGGTGGTGTAATGGTGTGGGGGATATTTTCTTGGCTCACTTTGGGCCCCTTGGTACCAATTGAGCATCGTTTCAACACCACAGCCTACCTGAGTATTGTTGCTGACCATGTCCATCCCTTTATGACCACAGTGGACCCATCTTCTGATGGTTACTTCCAGCAGGATAACGCGCCATGTCATAAAGCATGAATCATCTCAGACTGGTTTCTTGAACATGACAATGAGTTCACTGGACTCAAATGGTCTCCAGTCACCAGATCTCAGTCCAGTAGAGCACCTTTAGGATGTGGTGGAACGGGAGATTCTCATCATGGATGCAGCCGACAAATCTGCAGCATCTGTGTGATGCTATCATGTCAATATGGACCAAACTCTCTGAGGAATGTTTCCAGTACCTTGTTGAATCTATGCCACCAAGGATTAAGGCAGTTCTGAAGGAGGTCCAACCCGGTACTAGCAAGGTGTACCTAATAAAGTGACCGGTGAGTGTATGTGCTCAGTGTGGAAGCTCTGCCTTTGCTTCTGAGGGTGAAGTCTAACTGAACATTAGGTGGGACACCTTGGGATTCTCCAGGGGGAGCTGGACAGGGTAATGGGTTAGAGGGATGTTCTTCATACACATGTTAGATGACAGAAAGATACATTTGGTGATCTTCTACTCAGTCTTTCAGAACTAGTTATCAGGTGAAACAGGATGGAGAAGCTACAGATGGACATGACAGATAGACGCAGATCTGCAATGTTCTCCGTCCATCTCCTGACCTCAGAGCAGATTTGAGCTGTCCAACAGCTGCAGATACAAATCATCTGAAATTATCTGAACCTTGAGCAGCTTCTTCTGAGTTTCTGTAGCTGGGCTGGTAGAAACAGATGAGTTCCCTGGACCATGACAGAGAGAATGACCCACTCATTCAGAACCGCTTGTTTAAAGACGCACTGGTTCTGACTGGGTAAGAGCTGCTTCCCTGTTAGCATCCAGTGTTTGAGTGCTTCAAGCTGATCTTCATCTGGTTCTAGTGAACCCCTCAGAGCTTTGCTGTGTGGCTGCAGCTGAACTTCAAGTCCCACATTCCTGAAGCTGCCGTAGTACGAGGCTTTCTGAACATACACATGACTGAAGTTTCACAGAGCCCAGTCCAACTCCTGCAGAGTCCAATTGGATCTTCAGGAGTTAGTTTGGACCCTGAGGCGATCCATTCTTTCCAGTCCCCAGTCTGAGCCCCCAGCAGTTTATCAGAACCACAAACTACCTGAGAGGAGAATTCTGCCAGAACTAAAACTGATTTGATTTTGTCAAACAGAAACAAGATGAAAAACAGCCAAAGCCCAAAGAAAAACTCTTCTACAGAAAGCCCGGAGATCGTTGACCCAGATTCCAGGGAAGGTTTGGATATGAGGAGAGCACATTCCCAGCATTCCCACTAAGCTTCATCAGATAACCTGCGAGATGAAACAGCACAATGAAGAGAGGGGACACCCATCTGGACAAAGACCCGGTACAGCATGACACTGGACCATGGACACTTGGTCAGACCCTGGCGCACACTGGCCATTGTTCTGGGTAAACTGGGAGAGAGGTCGAACGGCAGAACTGCATATAATATTCAAATCTGCTCAAATGTGTTTTAACGTGTTTCTAACGTGCTGATAGAGTCTGGTTTTTAAAGCAAGAACGTTGTTTTAAAGGGAAAACTTCTGGAACATCTCCAACATGAAGACAGCAAACTCATACATAAAGGTGGAAACACTGAACATCTGAGCTGGTCGTTGACTTAGGAGTCCTGCACATTATTCATGTCAAAGTCTTTCCAGAGTTCTCCATCCTTTACGTTCCTTTTAGAAACTAAAACACTCAAGTTCTCCATGTATTCTGGCCAACTATTCATACAGCGAGCAGGATTTACATTTGGAACCTGGAAAAAACATGACATACATAAACTGATGCTGCTTGCTACATGGCTGCAGAACACGAATGCTTCAAAGTATCCTGCAGGTTTTAACTCCAACAACAGAACCACAGTAAACTCTGGCACGGCTCCTCCCAGCGTGTCTTCCTGCTGTTACTGACTTTTAAAACGTTTACACATTTGCTCCATTTTCAGCACATTGAAAACACTGATGAAATACCATCATTACCAGGACAGATGTATGACCCGGGAATTAGACAGCACCCGCTAGGCTGTGACATTTCTGTGTTTTATTGTCCAACAGTAAACAGTTCCTGGAGGCTTCAGGACGGGGAACGCCAAGGCCTCTCCAGGGAATCTAGCTGTGGGGGTTACCGTGGTGACAACCTATCAATGACATTAAAAGGTGAGAGACGGTGAGAGACGGGATGATGAGGCTTCTCATCCAGAGGAAAAGTGAATTATGGGGGAGGGGAACCTGTTTGAAAGCCACTTTAGATAACTTGTAGGGTCCACAGGTCCATAAGAAGGAAGTTACTTCTTCTTCAGCAGAAGGAGCAGACAGAGGCGCTGAGCAGGATTAACATCACGTTTTCAGTCATTTATAAGGATTTCACCCAAAATGAACCAAGAGAGAAATAAAAACCCTTTTAGGAGTTTGATACAACGTAAAATAAATTAAACTATAACTACCTTTGTCAGAATAATCAATATTAGGGTACAATTAATATTAAAAAATAGATTCTTTAAAAATATTCATTTGTGTCAAAAATCAATACAAACAGAACAGTTTTCATCTTCCAGAGATGATTCATCACTTCACACCGCAGGTATGCAGACACGCAGTCAGCCCCGCCCCTTCCTGCAGACACGCACTCAGCCACGCCCCTTCCTGCCGACACGCACTTAGCCACGCCCCTTCCTGCAGACACGCAGTCAGCCCCGCCCCTTCCTGCAGACACGCACTTAGCCGCGCCCCTTCCTGCAGACACGCAGTCAGCCCCGCCCCTCCCTGCAGACACGCACTCAGCCACGCCCCTTCCTGCAGACACGCAGTCAGCCCCGCCCCTCCCTGCAGACACGCACTCAGCCACGCCCCTTCCTGCAGACACGCACTCAGCCACGCCCCTTCCTGCCGACACGCACTTAGCCACGCCCCTTCCTGCCGACACGCAGTCAGCCCCGCCCCTTCCTGCAGACACGCACTTAGCCGCGCCCCTTCCTGCAGACACGCACTCAGCCGCGCCCCTTCCTGCCGACACGCACTTAGCCACGCCCCTTCCTGCAGACACACAGTCAGCCCCGCTCCTTCCTGCAGACACGCACTTAGCCGCGCCCCTTCCTGCAAACACGCACTCAGCCGCGCCCCTTCCTGCAGACATGCACTTAGCCACGCCCCTTCCTGCAGACACGCAGTCAGCCCCCATCCCAATAATTGCAGAAGGAATTCAACACTACAGAGCCACACTTCTTTAACTGTGGATAGATTTACCATGAATGGCTGCTGGCTTATTTAATGCTGCAGGTATGCAGTGTTTTTAATTTGATGGTTTGATTGAATTATGTTCCTGTGAGCTTGTAGTAATTTGTGTTTTTCCTACAGTTTAAGCACAGTTACCTGCAGTCATTTTAGAATTTTGATTCTGGTTACTCCGTTGTGCTTTTGGGTTGTGTTTATTTTTCTACGTATATGTCAGGACGGACTAACCATTCTTTACATTTTTTTGTTTGTACGTCTTCTCTCTTTCGTTTTTTTGGGTCACTTCCCTAGAAATGAATATCCCATGTCACCGCTAGTCTGAAACCCGATCCTGTCTGGAGTGTTATTTTTTTGTGGTGTTTACAAGATAGCAGTGAGAGTGGGTCATATGGGTTTGCAGTGAACAGTTGTAGTGTTTCCACGCGGGTCTGTCCGCGGGTTTACATGTTATTCGGATAACAGTGAATGGATAAAGTTTAATGGGCCAACTTTTTATCTATGTGGAAATAAATCTTGTTAATTGCTTTATTTCTGAGTTGTTGATTATTTGACCTCTGACAGACATTATAGATTAGATTTTCTGAACTTCATTAGAAAGAACCTGGGCCCTCTGAAACAGGATGGTGCGTTTTCAAACATGGTGTTGGGTAATTTCCTTAACATCGGTACCAGGATATTAAGGATCATGAAAGCCAACGTCTAGGTCACGTTTGTTCTATGATCTGAGATCTGGTTCAGTAAGGAGACCAACTGTTCAGCTGGAACATGTTGGTACCATGATCCTGGCTACACGTTGCTGGCGGGTCCGGCTCGAGGGTTTGACTAGTAAAAAGCTGAGCAGGCTTCCTGTGGGGCTCGTCTTTGAAGCCATATTGTAGAACTGTTTTTGTGAAAAGAGCACAGAGTTTGGATCCTCAGGACCAGCTCAACCATGGATCGGTACCAGCCTTCAGGTCTGATCTTAGAGCCTGTTGGTGTTGTTGCTGGGCTGTCAGCTGTCTGTATGCATGTTGCTCTGTCACAGTAATGTTAGTGATTCTTACAGCTATAACATAATAAGTGTCCTCATATCACCTTTCCCTTCTGCTTGAGAAGCTCTATGGTGAGGCTGTCTGCTCCGATGTCCACGATGGTTCCTAGCTGGAATCCATCGGTCGGATGAGGCGCCCAGACTGGCTTCCCATCCTCCATCGCAGCGCTGCGATGGCTCTGGAAAGAAGAAGCACAGCAGTTAGTTGACGTTTCTCTGGTTCTTCTACAGCTGATATTAAATACTAACTGAGACTAAACCAGCAGAGTTCTTGAAAAATGTTCTCAGAACCAATCAGTGTCCTGGAGAACCAAGCTTCACAAACACTTCCCAAAAACTTCAAAGATTAAAATGATTCTAACTGAAGCTTCTGCTGCTGAAACAGTAATCTGATCTGAATATGACCTTCTAGACCCCTATGAAGACAAGATGTTTGACATTCATCATTAGATGCATTTCAGGCTACAATAGCAGCTGGGTCAGAGGTCATATGGAGATAATGAGGTACCAGATGATATTTAAGCATGTAGCAGATATCTGAAGAGAAAAGTTCTGAGCATGTTTACTCCAGTGGGTTCAACCCAAAGCTCCTGACAGAAAGGCTGAAGGATGTGCAGATTGTTCTTTTGCAGATCAGAAGATCAGGGAATGTGGAGGAATTTCCACCTAAGCTGCACAGCCAGTGTTCTCCTCAGGACTGTATTGTTGGCTTTTCTACCTCTCTAGTTATGGTCCATGTAATCTGACCTGAACACCATCTGTGCTCTGAGCTCCGATGGTTTGTGGTGTGCAGAGAACCGGTTCTGCTGATACCACCTCTGCTCCTCTATGGTGGACTTGTCTAAAATCATCAAGGGTGTATCCTGATTGAATCCTGGTTTTATTTCTAGGATTTATCTTGGTTTGTCTGCTGATTAAAAACTGGTTTTGGTTTTGTTTCATTCTGAATGTTTTCTTATTAAATCCGGGTTTTGTTCTGATCATATCCCGTTTTAAACCGGACTTTAACCTGATTTGGTCCCTAGTAAAACACTGGATTCGCTCTAGCTTTATGTTTTTATGCTACTTGTTTTATTGCCTATGAACCATCTTTGAACCTGTCAGAGTGCTGAACAAAGCCTTTCCTTCACCAGGCTGGACAACCAGACGCATCAGGAGCATTTTCAGCTGAGATCCAATCAATATCTATCAGTTCTGGCCCGATAAGTCGGGAAGCTGATCGCAGCAGATTGCAGGTCCTCCTTCACACCAGGCTTCCTGCCAACCCAGTAACCGCTCACTATGGGAACCTTCTAACTGCTCCATTAAGATTATTAAACCTTCACTGTCTGTCAGGAAAAACTGCCTCTTTCATCAGCGCTGCCTGTAACCACCAGGACGGGTTCTAATCCCTGCAGGAGGTTCTGTTGCATGACTCGCAGAGATTCGGACAGAAGCCCATTCTGGGTTGAAGGTCCTTTTTATGGTGGTTCTTTAAAGGTGAACCAGGCTAGAAGCTGGGGTGACTCTACAAGCAACGACTGGGTTGGGTTCAAATTCTACATACAGACTCAAATATATTCATACACCCCCACAGATCTGTACTTGGTCACAGTAGGGTGATCTGTCAGGAAAATGATCGCAAACACATCCCAACTGGTTTTGGAGTAGATAAAATGAGCCTACAGGAAGCTTCTGGAATTCTGGACCCAAAGGTCCAACCTCAACATGGCTGGAAATTTAAGGGCCGTGTTCCACAGAACCAGGCCGTTTAAAGAACTCTTCTAAAAGGAGTGGTCCATCCTCCAGCCAGGAGGAAGCCAGAAGCCTGTTGATGGCTGAGTGAGGATCAGCTGAACATCATGTCGATGCCGTTCAGGAGAACAAACTTTCCAGGAAATACTTTTACTTCAGAGGGTTGGACCTACAGAACAAAGCATCTCCTCAGAGTCTGGTCTTTTGACACAAAAATAATCTGAAAATTGGATAACATATACATCTTCAATATGATGTCATCCAATCAGCTTATTTTCTTTCTGAAGATACCATTGATGTGTTTCTAAAGCCAAGGCATCTACATCCAGTCATGCCCTTGATGTTCTCTCTGTTGAAGAAGTCTCCAGGCTTTCTCAACATCTTTTCTCTGAAAGTGTTCAGGTTCTGGATGGAATCTGTGTTAAACAAGAGCAGCCAGAGTCCACCATTTCCTTCATGTCAGAGTTCACCGCAGCTGCAGCTAAGAAGAACCTGCACCAACAAACGGTTCACTGCTCACCAGGAAGTTCAAACCATACCTGTTTCTGCTCCTAAAACAACTTCTATTAATCACTCGTCAGTCTACCGACCGCCTCCTTCAAGTGAAGGTTTGAGGAAAATATTCTTCCTTCCCAGCTTCGGTTTCAGCATCAGAATCTGATCCTGAATCCTGGTCTTCTTCCAGCTAAGTGTCTGTAGGATGTGGCCCAAACCTTCAGAAACGTTAAGGTCTCCTGGACCAGGATTCTTCTTGAATGCTGTGTTTTTATTTCCCGTTCTGATGCGGACTACGAGGAGCACCACGGCTTCCTGCATGTTCCCAGTATTTAAGTGTTTCCTCAGCAGCCTGGACATGTTGCCTGATAAAAGTGTAACTGGTCCTGGAAACATGGAGCATGAAGGTTGAAACAGACCATCAGCTGGGGTCACCAGTTTATTAAGGAGTGGCAGCAGCAGGAGGGCAGAGCTGGTTGGAGAGGAGAGGTGAAGCAAATGTTCCTACTAGGACTGGAGCAACGTCACCATATTCTTCATCCGTTGTGGTTCTTGAACGTGAGGAAAAGCTCAGACTGAGACCAACTCGAAGCTTTCTGAAACCTTCTCCCGTTTCCAATATTGTCCAAACCTCATTACAGAGAGGTTCACTAGTTCTGCGCACGGCGGTACCGGTGGGTAAAGCACCCGACCCACGTACGGAAGCTACGGTCCTAGACCAAGTCATCACGGGTTCCAGTCCCGGCTCGTTGACCTTTGCTGCACGTCTTCCTCTCTCTCTCCACCCCATTTCCTGTCAGTCAACCTACAAAATAAAGGCCACTAGTGCCTAAAAGATGTTGACTAGTTCTTCTATGCAGGTCCACGTCTCTGAAGACTGACAGCAGCTTTATTTCATCAGCTGTACGTCAAGTAAGCCGCCTGTTCCACAGAACCAGTCCGACATCATATGAAGTATGCCTGAAGATCACATCACGCCCTGAAGTCCCAGAAGGTTCTGCACAGAACCTGATTTAGTCTGTAGCTTGGTCTGATGGAGCAGCTTGCTACAGCTTTACAAACACCTCCCACTGGGAAACGTTATTCATTAAAACCAGAGTTGCAGAGCTGCTCTCTGCCGTCAGCTTCTGGTTAAGCCACATCAGTCATGTTGACTGCTGCATTTCCTGAGAGAACAACAGGCTCTGATCCCTGCTTTCATTCATTAAAGTTCTGAGCGTCCAGAACAGAAAAACTAAAGCTCAGCACCACACAGGACCGGCACCGCTCCAGAACCTGAGAACCCACCAAGGAGGTCTGAATGGCTGCAATGAATGAATGAATGAAATATGTATGTCTATTTTAGAGCGAGATTCCAACTTTTCTTCATCAGGCTCGGATGTGTGCTCAGCACTTTCTTTAAGAACGCTGCCCTTCATATGCAACTCTGTTCTGGATTTAAAGTGGAGAACCACCAAGCTGTACGGAAGATTTGGACCAGAACTAAAAGCCTGCCAGTCAGCGACTTTCTGGCTGGAACAACAGCGGTTTGCTGAGATTTTGACATCAGCTGAGAGAAGAGAAGGGAAGGTGGTGCATGAACCTGAACTCAAGACTCGTCACCTCCAAAGACACTGCTCTTCTCACCTCAGGTGACCAGCTGGACCATGGAATTCAGATAAAATGAACTTTTACCAGAACAAGGTCTCCTTCTCCAAACATCAGCCAAGGACCAGTGGATAAGAAAACCAACTGATCCTTGAGATGAATTCAGATGGACTGGTTGGCTTTAAACATTAATGTTGTAGCTGCAGATGATTACTGTCAGGAAAACACAGAACGTTTAGACAGAGATGTTTAACATTTATTTAATAGGAACATCAGTCAGCTGATCATTTTTATACGTTTTATCAGAACTAAGCTTACATCTCGATCATGAAACAGGATTATTAATGAGAATCTCCGTTTTCTCCTTTAATTAGGAAAGCCTGATCTCTGCAAAAAGGACATTAATTTCAGTCTTTATCTCACTCTGTAACACGAACGCAGGTTCCCTCCGAAGTTCATCAGTAAAACACATCTCAGAGTTTACATATTCAAACCTTCTCAGGCTGAATGAGCTGCTGCTGTTTGCTCTGCAGCAGGATAAGAGATGATGTCAGCCCAACACATCTTCATGGTTGAAATGGACCGCTTGGTGCTGGATTCTGACCTCAATCAGAAACCTTCCTCCACCTTCAGTGAAAGGATGCAATGTCTCATTCAAAGGAACAATCCTATCGCACATTCACAGGGGGAACGATGCTACGCCACCTACAGGGACACACGATGCTGCGCCACCTACAGGGACACACGATGCTACGCCACCTATAGGGACACACGATGCTACGCCACCTACAGGGACACACGATGCTACGCCACCTACAGGGACACACGATGCTGCGCCACCTACAGGGACACACGATGCTACGCCACCTACAGGGACACACGATGCTGCGCCACCTACAGGGACACACGATGCTGCGCCACCTACAGGGACACACGATGCTGCGCCACCTACAGGGATATGTGACTACACTTGTTTGGTTAAAATCCTTTCTACTTATTAGAAATGTTCTTCTGTAATTTATCATTCCTAGTTAATCATTTAGTTTAGGTTCAGCACTTTGTTCTCCAGGGATGATTCAACGTCACTTTATTGCTGATCTTATTTGAGTTTGTTTTTTAAGGTGGGATAATATCCAACACTGAAAGAAATAACCAAAATAAATAAAATATTTGTACAAGAAGGTCTGAGGGAAAATGTCGCATTTAATGCTAATTACAATCGCTACTGCTTCCCTTTAAATAATAATAAAATTTATATATTTTTCAATAAATCGAGCAGCCCTGTAACTGGAGGCAGTTTCTCTCCACTGCTCCTCATCCAGACAGACTCCACAACAATACTGTGTACCATCCTGATTTTATCTTGGATTTATCCTGATTTTATCCTGGATTTATCCTGATTTTATCCTGGATTTATCCTGGATTTATCCTAATTTTATCCTGGATTGGGAGACCCTACCAGGGGGCAAACAGGCTCTAGGTGACAGGTCAGACAAAGAGCGGTTCAAGAATCCCTCATGAGGACGAAAATATCGAGGCACGTGACGTCGCCCGGTACGGCAGAGCCGGAGTCCCACCCTGGAGCCAGGCCTGGGGTCGGGACTCGCCGGAGAGCGCCTGGTGGCCGGGTTGCTCCTCGCGGGACCCGGCTGGGCCAAGCCCGAACGAGAGACGCAAGGCCATCCCCAAGTGGGCCACCACCTGCAGGGGGAACCGTGAGGGACCGGTGCAAAGAGGATTGGGTGGCGGACAAAGGTGGAGACCTCAGCGGCCCGATCCCCGGATGCTTGGGCTGGCTCTAGGGACGTGGAATGTCACCTCGCTGGGGGGGAAGGAGCCTGAGCTTGTGCGGGAGGTCGAGAGATATTGACTAGAAATAGTCGGGCTCGCCTCCACGCACAGCGTGGGCTCTGGAACCCATCTCCTTGAGAGGGGTTGAACTCTATTCTACTCTGGAGTGGCCCACGGGGAGAGGCGGCGGACTGGTGTGGGTTTGCTTGTTGCCCCCCAGCTCAGCCGTCTCGGGTTGGGGTTTACCCCAGTGGATGAGAGGGTCGTATCCCTGCGCCTTCGGGTTGGGGAGAGGACTCTGACTGTCGTCTCGGCCTGCGGGCCGAGCGGTAGTGCAGAGTACCCGGCCTTCTTGGTGTCCCTGTCGGGGGTGCTGGATAGTGCCCCTCCCGGGGACTCCATTATTCTGCTGGGGGACTTCAACGCCCACGTGGGAAACGACAGTGACACCTGGAGAGGCGTGATCGGGAGGAATGGCCTCCCCGATCTGAATCCGAGTGGTGTTTTGTTATTGGACTTCTGTGCTAGTCACGGATTGTCCATAATGAACACCATGTTCAAACATAAGGGTGTCCATCGGTGCACTTGGCACCAGGACACCCTAGGCAGGAGGTCGATGATCGACTTTGTTGTCGTATCATCAGACCTTCGGCCGCATGTTTTGGACACTCGGGTGAAGAGAGGGGCTGAGCTGTCCACTAATCATCACCTGGTGGTGAGTTGGATCCGCTGGAGGAGGAGAAAGCCGGACAGACTTGGCAGGCCCAAGCGCGTAGTGAGGGTCTGCTGGGAACGTCTGGCGGAGCCCTTGGCCAGGGATGTATTCAACTCCCACCTCCGGGAGAGCTTCGACCAGATCCTGGGGGATGTTGGAGACAGAGTCCGAGTGGACCTGTTCCCCGGTGCATGTTGGACTCCGGCAGGGCTGCCCTTTGTCACCGGTCCTGTTCATAACTTTTATGGACAGGATTTCTAGGCACAGCCAAGGGCTGGAGGGGGTCTGGTTTGGGGACCAGTGGATTTCGTCTCTTCTTTTTGCAGATGACGTGGTCCTGCTGGCCCCCTCTAGCCAAGACCTACAGCATGCGCTGTGGCAGTTCGCAGCCGAGTGTGAAGCGGCTGGGATGAAGATCAGCTCCTTCAAGTCTGAGGCCATGGTTCTCGACTGGAAACGGGTGGCTTGTCCTCTTCAGGTTTGGGGGAGGTCCTGGCTCAATTGGAGGAGTTTAAGTATCTCTGGGTCTTGTTCACGAGTGAATGAAGAATGGAGCGGGAGATCGACAGACGGATCGGTGCGGCTGCTGCAGTAATGGGGGCGCTGTTCCGGTCCGTTGTGGTGAAGACAGAGCTGAACCGAAAAGCGAAGCTCTCGATTTACCGGTCGGTCTACGTTCCTACCCTCACCTATGGCCATGAACTTTGGGTCATGACCGAAAGAACGAGATCCCGGATACAAGCGGCTGAAATGAGCTTCCTCCGTAGGGTGGCCGGGCACTCCCTTAGAGATAGGGTGAGGAGCTCGGCCATCCGGGAGGAGCTCGGAGTAGAGCTGCTGCTCCTCCACATCGAGAGGAGCCAGTTGAGGTGGCTCGGGCATCTATACCGGATGTCTCCTGGATGCCATCCTCGGAGGTGTTCCAGGCACGTCCCACCGGGAGGAGGCCCAGGGGACGGCCCAGGACACGCTGGAGGGACTATGTCTCTCGGCTGGCCTGGGAACGCCTCGGGGTCCACCCGGAGGAGCTGGAGGAGATTTCTGGAGAGAGGGACGTCTGGGCGTCTCTACTGCTGCCCCCGCGACCTGGTCTCGGATAAGCGGAAGACGACGAGTACGAGTTATCCTGGATTTATCCTGATTTTATCCTGGATTTAACCTGATTTTATCCTGGTTAAAACCTAATTTTATCCTGATTTTGACTTATTCAATTCAATTCAGTTTATTTCTATAGCACCAATTCACAACACATGTTGTCTCAAGGTTCTTCACAACAGTCAGGTTCATACATTCCAATTAATCCTAACAATTGAACAGTTCAGTCAGATTCAGTTATTTATTCAAATTGGATAAAAAGTTTTTCTATCTAAGGAAACCCAGCAGATTGCATCCAGTCAGTGACTTGCAGCATTCACTCCTCCTGGATGAGCATGTAGAGACAGTGGACAGTCACTGGCGTTGACTTTGCAGCAATCCCTCATACTGAGCATGCATGTAGCGACAGTGGAGAGGAAAAACTCCCTTTTAACAGGAAGAAACCTCCAGCAGAACCAGAACCAGGCTCAGTGTGAGCGGCCATCTGCCACGACCGGCTGGGGGTTTGAGAGAACAGAGCAGAGACACAAAGAGAACAAAGAAGCACTGATCCAGGAGTACTTTCTATGGGAAGGAAAAGTAAATGTTAATGGATGTAGCTCCTTTAGTCGTTTCATATAGAAAGAAAGAACAGATAAACTCTGATCCAGTTTTCAAGGTTAGAGTCTGAAAGAGAGAACATAGAGTTAGTTACAGTAGAAGCTCAGTCAGTAGCCATGTCTAGGAGAGAGAAAGGGTTAAACACTAAAAGACAGGGCTATGTGGATCATCTGTAGAAGGTGAGCATTAAGTTGTTGCCAGCAGAAGCTAGGACGATTCCTCTCTCCAGAAAGGTGTCACAGGTAGACACAGAGCCAGGCCAGGTGTAGCTTCTAGGAAGAGAAAAGAGAGAAAAAGTTAAAAGCTGAAATACCAGCAAATAATGCAGAATTGGAGAGTAGTATGAGAATGTAGCGAAGAGGGTGAAAGTGGTCATTATGTCCTCCAGCAGCCTAAGTCTATAGCAGCATAACTACACAGATAGTTTCAGTTCAGATTATTTAGTTAAACGGCGCTTATTTACAACAATGTCGTCTCAAGGAACCTCACAAAGGGTCCCACTGATGGTCATTGTTATACTAAAAACCACAAGGATTGGGATACCTCTCTCTGTCAGACTGATTATAACCATTGGAAAAGAGAAGGGGTCATACAGGTAGCAGAAATGGAGGGTGTGTTTTCACCTCAACCATAACTGAGCCGGTTTAGGCTAAACCTGACTCCCCCTTACTCCAACCAACAGGGAGGAAGGCTCCATCCTTGAAAAACTAAGCCACTCTAACTATAAGCTTAATCAAAAAGGAAAGTTTTAAGCCTAGCCTTAAAAGTAGACAGGGTGTCTGCCTCACGGACTAAAACTGGGAGCTGGTTCCACAGGAGAGGAGCCTGATAACTAAAGGATCTGCCTCCCATTCTACTTCTAGAGACTCTAGGAACCACCAGTAAACCTGCAGTCTGAGAACAAAGTGCTCTGTTAGGAACATATGGACCAATCAGATCTCTGATGTATGATGGAGCTAGATCATTAAGGGCTTTATATGTGAGGAGGAGAATTTTAAATTATATTCTGGATTTAACAGGGAGCCAATGAAGGGAAGCTAAAATAGGAGAAATATGATCTCTCTTTTTAATTTTCATCAGAACTCTTGCTGCAGCATTTTGAATCAGCTGAAGGCTTTTAACTACATTTTGTGGACATCCTGATAGTAAAGAATTACAATAGTCCAGCCTTGAAGTAACAAATGCATGGACTAGTTTTTCAGCGTCACTCCTAGACAGGATATTTCTAATTTTGGCAATGTTCTGGAGATGAAAGAAGGAAATCCTAGAAACCTGTTTAATATGGGATTTAAATGACATGTCCTAGTCAACGTTAACACCAAGGTTTTTTACTTTATCAGAGGTCAATTTAATGCCATCCAGGTTAAGTGATTGACTAAGCAGTTTCTTTTTTAAAGACTCCGGTCCAAAGACGATAACTTCTGTCTTGTCTGAATTTAGAAGCAGAAAATTTAAAGTCATCCAAGTTTTTATATCTTCAAGACATGCTTGTAGTCTATCTAACTGGTTGGGTTCATCAGGATTTATGGATAAGTAAAGCTGAGTATCATCAGCATAACAGTGAAAATTTATCCCATGCTGCCTAATAATTTGACCTATTGGAAGCATATATATAGTAAAGAGAATTGGGCCAAGTACTGAACCCTGTGGTACTCCACAATTAACCCTGGAGTTTAAAGATGATTTATTATTTACATGAACAAACTGGAATCTGTCAGACAGATAAGATTTAAACCAGCCTAGCGCTGTTCCCCTGATCCCTACAGCATTATCTGATTTATTACGGTTTGATCCAGGCTTTCTCCTGGGTTTGTCCACATTTTTTCCAGGCTTTAATCCTCATTTCAGTTCCAAAGTTTTCTTTCCAAACTGGAATTCCAGTTTCAGGATCGTTTCAGTACAGCTTCTATTTTCCCAGGGAGGGAGTTACCATGGCAACGTAGACTCAGCCACTTCCTCTTCTTTACATTAATCTAAATTCAGATCCAGATCATCTCCCTTCAGTCCAGGTTCTGAAGAATATTCCTCATGTTTGACATAACTGGGATCTGAATCATTCAGGCATGGAATCTCACAGGATCAACGAGTGCTGGGTCAACACGGAATGGCCCATTTATAAAGAAAGAAACAAGCTGGATCAGAACCACAGAGGTCCTGAGTTAAAGCGAGAGTCTGGACCTCGGGAGCAAACATTGAACGGGTCAGGCTGAGCTGACAGGAGCAGTTAGAGAATGGTAAAGTGCCTGGAGCAAGGATTGGAAACAGTTCATCTTTAACCTGCATTAACACACCCACCATTTCTGCTACCTGTGTGACCCCTTCTCTTTTCCAATGGTTATAATCAGTCTGACAGAGAGAGGTATCCCAATCCTTGTGGTTTTTAGTAGAACAATGACCATCAGTGGGACCCTTTGTGAGGTTCCTTGAGACGACATTGTTGTAAATAAGCGCCGTTTAACTAAATAATCTGAACTGAAACTATCTGTGTAGTTATGCTGCTATAGGCTTAGGCTGCTGGAGGACATAATGACCACTTTCACCCTCTTCGCTACATTCTCACACTACTCTCCAATTTTGTATTGTTTGCTGTTATTTCAGCTTTTAACCTTTTTCTCTCTTTTCTCTTCCTAGAAGCTACACCTGGCCTGGCTCTGTGTCTACCTGTGACACCTTTCTGGAGAGGGGAATCGTCTGAGCTTCTGCTGGCAACAACTTAATGCTCACCTTCTACAGATGATCCACATAGCCCTGTCTTTCAGTGTTTAACCCTTTCTCTCTCCTAGACATGGCTACTGACTGAGCTTCTACTGTAACTAACTCTATGTTCTCTCTTTCAGACTCTAACCTTGAAAACTGGATCAGAGTTTATCTGTTCTTTCTTTCTAGGTGAAACGACTAAAGGAGCTACATCCATTAACATTTACTTTTCCTTCCCATAGAAAGTACTCCTGGATCAGTGCTTCTTTGTTCTCTTTGTGTCTCTGCTCTGTTCTCTCTAACCTCCAGTCGGTCGTGGCAGATGGCCGCTCATGCTGAGCCTGGTTCTGGTTCTGCTGGAGGTTTCTTCCTGTTAAAAGGGAGTTTTTCCTCTCCACTGTCGCTACATGCATGCTCAGTATGAGGGATTGCTGCAAAGTCAACACCAGTGACTGTCCACTGTCTCTACATGTTCATCCAGGAGGAGTGAATGCTGCAAGTCACTGACTGGATGAAATCTGCTGGGTTTCCTTAGATAGAAAAACTTTTTATCCAATTTGAATAAATAACTGAATCTGACTGAACTGTTCAATGGTTACGATTAATTGGAATGAATGTACCTGACTGTTGTGAAGAACCTTGAGACAACATGTGTTGTGAATTGGAGCTATATAAATAAACTGAATTGAATTGAATTAACCCCCAAGACTGAATAAAAAGCGGTATCCAGCAGGATCTGGGAGCATAAGTCCGGTTCTGTAAGAACTAGTTGCAGCGTCTGCTGCTTTGTGCCTTCTGAGAGGACGACACATTTC
Source organism: Girardinichthys multiradiatus (assembly GCF_021462225.1). Lineage (NCBI taxonomy): Eukaryota > Metazoa > Chordata > Actinopteri > Cyprinodontiformes > Goodeidae > Girardinichthys > Girardinichthys multiradiatus. Next base: position 414,480 of record NC_061808.1, read on the forward strand.
ACAGGAAGTGCCGTTTGGGTCGGCCCGACAGTCATCCGTGTCAACCCACGTCCCTGCTGACAAACAGCTGATTGTTGGAGCGCGCTCGCTCTGAGCTCAGCATGGCGATCGCTCGGCCGGGTAACGTGGAGAACCGACATGCTGCAGCTTCTCATCTGGGCCGGCTGGTTCTGCTCAGAGTAAATAAATGACCAGAAAAATGCAGTTGAACACCAGTGATATCTGAGACAACCTCATCAGATTTGTTAGAGTACTGGCTGAGCTGCAGATCCATCAGAACTCCTTGGATCTCAGTCAGACAGCTGGTACCAGAAACATTTAATCATTTCTGCCCCAGTTAACTGTAAAGCTCAGTCTTTACTGCTGAACAGAGTACCAATGATCTGGGCTTGCTTTGCTCCTTGCAGACATTGAGTGGACCATGATCTTCTCTGAATACCAGAGTAAAGTCAACGTGAGACCATCAGTCAGCGGAAGCTTGGACCAAACTGGGCCAGTTTCAGCGTGAAGAAGACCAGAATCTCGGGCCGGTTTGGACTTTCACTACCTGACCCGGCTCACACTGAGTGATGAGGACATCATGTTGATGGAGACTAAAGACAACAGGGAGCAAAATGACGATTAATCACGACTGCCAGTCATTTTAATATATAAATAATATTATTGTAATAATCAGGACAACAATCCCAAACAGAGCAGCTAAAGGTTCTGTTGGATCGTCACATTTAAAGCCTCAGAACCCTCCACCCCGGCTGTATTCTCCTTTCGTGCTCAGAGTGAAGCCATAAAAAGAAAGTAAAGGAGGTCACTGTGTTTTATGCAAGGGCCGCTCCACCCAAAGCTCCATTATCACTCCACCCTTCGAGGCTGATGGAACATATTTGTGGCTGCAGCTCCAAAGCTCCTAGAGAAGAACATCTGATTGTTTCACACAGACACCAGCAGCCTGCTGCAGCTGCACCCTAACCCTGGCAACCTGTCCAACCAACCATCTGACTGCAGCCCATAACGTGACGGGTTTATCAGTCAGCTCAGCCGACCTCTAATAAAATGTTACTGAATTATAGGAAGACCATAAACAGTTCGCTTTATCCTTCTTCCTTAGTTCTCCGCAGTAATCTCACAGGTGTTTCAATGTTCTCACATTTATTCTCTCTGTAATGTTGTCCTCAGGGAACACATTCTTCTCGCGACCCGATCCGGCCCAGAGCTTCTGATTCCAGCTGAGGGCTTTCTGAAGTGCTGATCTCTTCCAAACTGCCTGAGGTCCAGTTTAAAGATTGACAGGAACATCCCTGTTTGAGTCGAAGTCTAACTGATAAAATGTGTCACAAGCAGCTGAAAGTTGTTCATTACACAGACAGACAGCTGGTTCTGTCTCAGAGCTAAATTCTGCTTCTCTTCACATCCGTCCACCTCTGATAAACCTGGAAGATGTGCGGGCTGGGTCCTACTGGTACCAGTCCAGTAATCTAAACAGACATTTTCAAAGTGCTGACCTTTTCCTGCTTTAATACTCTGAGGCAGCGTGGATCGTCCTGCAGGAACCCACGTATCTTCTACGTCCTGATGTTCCATCGGTGTTGGTGCTCCTTCCAGGGAGGGTGGATAAGGCTCCATCCGTGAAGGTTTGCAGTGATGGATTCACAGCCAATAAATTAAAACAAATACTGTCACTAAAAGGGTCATCCCAATAAATACCTGACATATAGTCAGTCTGCTTCCAGGCAGTAAGGACCAGAGTTTGGAGGTGTCGGCCCGGTACCGTTCACCATCACAGACCCACTAATGCTGTCCACTACTCCTAGTTCTACAGGAGTCTGTCTCTACTAGCTGACATATGATCAAATCTATTTGATTGTGGTGAATTATTAGGATTGGGTTAGACCGTACCTGGAGTGGAACAGAACCATCAGTGATGGACCAGAGATCAGAGTCTCTTCATCTGCGCTACACCTACGGTCAGACACTGAGAAATCTGATTTTCTTTCTGTTCATTGAATGCAGCAATGTTTTCAACCTGTAGACCAACAGTGTGTTGAGTCAACGGACCTGGAACTACTCCGCCTTCTTCACTCAGCAACAACTTCCACACTGAAGACTGTTTAAAAAGGTATGGTGCGTTCATTGATCGAGATCAAATGACCAGATCAGCCATCAAACACGGTTCTAGTCAACTAATCCAAGCCGTTTTCATGCAGGCTAAATGTTTCCAGCTGCTTGACTTTTTCATTTCAGCTGAAAAAAGAGAGAAATTATCTATGAATGCACATGATGCTGTAGTCCATTTGGATCATTTTGGTTTGGTAAATGATTGAAGCCTGGTTAAGGTTTGTGATTTTGTTGTGTTTTTGTTTCAGAAGATCTAGCAATGAGAAAAAGCTAAAAAAAAAAAAGATATACTGAGCTTCATCTAAAGGCTGAAAAACTCTTGATTTCCTTCAACTTCCAGATCATTTAAAATCAAACAGTTCAAGTTTGTTCAAATAGGCTTGTTGCTGTCAGACACAAAACCTTGTTGATCTGTATTTTACTTCCCCACAGCCTCCCTGCAGCTCTGACAGAGCACAAAGTCATGCAGATACAGGAAGGAAGAGCTCAGCAGCAGGAACCAGAGACAGCAGGAACTGCATCAGGTTCGTGCTGCCGACGTCGTCCTAGAAGATCAACACAGCACTGTGCTTGCATGAAGATGGTGAACCTCGGAGCTGCTCTATACGGAGCACCTTCACCATGGATGCTGTGCTGTTGCATAACTGATCTCATAGCAACAGAGCGTGAAGGTCCGGGAGGCTGAGCAGAGGCCAGAAATAACCCAGAGGAAGCCAAACATGACCCATGTAAAAGGATGAATACTGCAGGAATGAGCATGAAAAGCTGGACTGGACCGAAGCTCCACATCCAAGAACGTGTCACAGTGTGGATCCAACAACAACGTTTAATCAGGAAACCTAGCAACCATCTGAACCTCTCAGGCTTCTTCTACAGCAGATTTCCAAGATAAGATCATCAAAAACAGGAACTGGCAGAAAAATGTCACCAGAATTAAAATGAACATTTGGATTAATACAAGCAGGTGGAGGAGAAACACAGAAAAATCCAGAAAACTCTTGAGTCATCAGCATCAAATGTTCATGTTTAGCACCAACCTGCAGCAGAGAACCACCTGAAGGAACATTAAAGGAACTCCTCTGGGACTTTAATCATGAAGAGCAATAGAAAGTCTTCAGTAGCTTTCCCACTATGGGTTCAGTTCACAACACGGTTCCTAAAAGTGCACGGTGGGTTACAGAGTTATGGAGAAGTTCAGATATGACTGCTCCACCAAAAGCTCCTTTAGAGAGGCACCAATCCTGCCAAGATGTATGATGGACACTAAGTCCCTACTGGACGACGTGGAAGAGGGAGCTGTGGTGAGATGTTACTAAAACTGAGCTGAAAGACCCAACAACTCTCATGCTGCAAAGACCATCCTCATGGTGAAGCATGGTGATGACAGCATTATGCTGAGGGACTGCTGTTCATCATCAGGAACTGGGAAAATGGTCAGAACTACAGGAATGTTTGATGGACCAAAACACAAAGAAAAACAGGAGAAGCCCGTTTGACTCTTCCAGAGGTTTGAGACTGGGATGGATGTCGATGTTCCTGCAAGACAATTATACCAAGAAGAGACCTTAAAAGTCCAACAGAACCTGCTCAGGTGAACCGCCCCATCCAACATCCAGTTTGATCCTTCCTCTGAGGAACTGTGTGTGGAGCAGCTCAAACAAACATTAAAGCAACGTTCAAGTATTTAATAGATGTTAGAGGTGGATTATCTGGGGTCAAAGTCCTGCTCCACTGCAGCCACACAAACCTAATGAGCCATGAGACAAAACCCAACAAGCCTGCGCCATCAGAAGGGAGGAGTCAACACCTGCGTGAGGCGACAGGAAGCAGGTCTGACTCCGCCTTCCTTAATCCAACGTGACATCCTGTCAGACCTGAAGACAACACCCTGCTGAAACAACAGATCTCCACCCAGGAACTCCCCGAGACCCTGCGGGTGAAGAACCACCTGCTCAGGCAGGGATCAGGTTTCAAAGCTCAGCAGCATGTGACCTGTACCAACACAGTATCGGGCTGGGCTGGACCAGGTGCGGATCAAAGAGGCTGAAACTGAGCAGAAGGAGGCAGGTCTGCAGCCAGGTGTGAGAACTCCACCCCTGAGGGTTAGGAATGTTCTCCTCCATGCATGGAAAGGCTGAATCTGTTAAATCATCAGCTTACATCACAGGAAATGTTATAGTTTGAGTGTACAGAGAAAATTAAGCAGACAAACTTTATGTTTTCCTAATTTATTTCATTAATAAATCAGTTTATTCCTGCATATCAGACTGCAGCATGACCTCAAAACACGCTGCAGAAGATCCAGATCACACCTGGACACCAAATGTTTCCTAAAATACCCGAAAAGAAAGGTTGCAATGGAGCTGCATGCGTTTCTCTCTACAGAACAGAAGACCATGAAACCGTCTGAGGAATCTGGAGGAACTTCAGGGAGCAGATGAAGCTGAACAGCAGTGATCTCTGATCCCTCAGACAGATGTCATTAAACAGCAGCTGACAGAACCAGAGATGAACCCATCAATTGGACAGAAACCTGAATCAGACAATGTTCAAGTTCAAGCAAACCTGAGAGTTTGGAGTGAAGGAGGTTTCAGGAGATAACGGGCAGATGTTGACCTGCTGCTGCTGATCAGGTGACCAGAGGAGCTTCTTTATTCTTCTACATTAATGCCTGAAAGCTTCTTCCTCACAGCTGATAGAAGCAGAACATGGAAATAAACCACAATATGTTTCAGCCCCTCAGAGAGCAGAACCCCCCGCAGTGAGGCGGTCCACCTCACAGACGGTCGTTAAACCAGCAGCCATCGCTCTGCTCAGCGGGCCGAGATTAATTCAGCTCGCTAATTACTGAAGGGGGGGTCCAAACAGCATGGACACAGATCTGCATGAAGCCCATCAGCAGACTGATCCTGCCGCTCCAGTCTAGTTGTTACTGGGCCAGTTAGGAGGCAGAACTGGGCCAGAACACTCTCTGGTACCAAACAAAGATTTTTTATGATTGGCATTCACACTGCAGTTCTGGTGCTGATGGAAAAGACGTGTGAAATAATCTGAACCAAAGTTATTACTGCAATCTCCATGTTGGAGGGAGATGGTTTCACCTTCAAGAAATCCAGAAACAAGAGAGCTCCCTGAACTGAGAACACGGTCCAGTAGCACCGCAGAACTTTGAGAACCTTTCATAGGAGCACAACCAACTACACAGCTGAAAACAATAAAGGGAACACTCAAATAACATCCTAGATCTGAATGAATGAAATATTCTCATTGAAAACTTTGTTCTGTATAAAGTTAAATGTTCTGACAACAAAATCACACAAAAATCATCAAAAATCAAATTTATTAACCAATGGAGGCCTGGATTTGGAGTCACACACAAATTTAAAGTGTAAAAACACACTAGAGGCTGATCCAACTTTGATGTAATGTCCTTAAAACAAGTCAAAATGAGGCTCAGTATTGTGTGTGGCCTCCACGTGTCTGTATGACCTCCCTACAACACCTGGAGATGCTCCTGATGAGACGGTGGATGGTCTCCTGAGGGATCTCCTCCCAGACCTGGACTAAAGCATCCACCAACTCCTGGACAGTCTGTGGTGCAACGTGACGTTGGTGGATGGAGCGAGACATGATGTTCCAGATGTGCTCAATCAGGTTCAGGTCTGGGGAACAGGCGGGCCAGTCCATAGCTTCAATGTCTTCATCTTGCAGGAACTGCTGACACACTCCAGCCACATGAGGTCTAGCATTGTCCTGCATTAAGAGGAACCCAGGACCAACTGCACCAGCATATGGTCTCACAAGGGGTCTGAGGCTCTCATCTCGGTACCTAATGGCAGTCAGGCTACCTCTGGTGAGCACATGGAAAGAAATGCCACCCCACACCATTACTGACCCACTGCCAAACCGGTCATGCTGAAGGATGTTGCAGGCAGCAGATCTCTCTCCACGGTGTCTCCAGACTCTGTCACGTCTGTCACATGTGCTCAGTGTGAACCTGCTTTCATCTGTGAAGAGCACAGGGCACCAGTGGTGAATTTGCCAATCCTGGTGTTCTCTGGCAAATGCCAAGCGTCCTGCACGGTGTTGGGCTGTGAGGACAACCCCCATTTGTGGACGTCGGGCCCTCATACCATCCTCATGGAGTCGGTTTCTAACCGTTTGTGCAGACACATGCACATTTGTGGCCTGCTGGAGGTCATTTTGCAGGGTTCTGGCAGTGCTCCTCCTGTTCCTCCTTGCACAAAGGTGGAGATAGTGGTCCTGCTGCTGGGTTGTTGCCCTCCTACGGCCTCCTCCACGTCTCCTGGTGTACTGGTCTGTCTCCTGGTAGCACCTCCAGGTTCTGGACACTACGCTGACAGACACAGCAAACCTTCTTGCCACAGCTCGCATTGATGTGCCATCCTGGATGAGCTGCACTACTTGAGCCACTTGTGTGGGTTGTAGAGTCTGTCTCATGCTACCACGAGTGTGAAAGCACCACCAACATTCAAAAGTGACCAAAACATCAGCCAGAAAGCATCAGTACTGAGAAGTGGTCTGTGGTCCCCACCTGCAGAACCACTCCTTTATTGAATGTCTTGCTAATCGCCAAAGATTTCCTCCTGTTGTCTTTTCCATTTGAACAACAAGATGTGAAATTAATTGTCAATCAGTGTTGCTTCCTAAGTGGACAGTTTGATTTCATAGAAGTTTGATTTACTTGGAGTTATATTGTGTTGTTTAAGTGATCCCTTTATTTTTTTAAGCTGTGTATGCAGTTTAACCATTTGTAAATACTTGACACCATTTTTATTACTGCTGGGACAAAAATAAGGATTTAGAAGATCTTCTAAGATGACAAAAGTCTATCCTAAAGCATCTATGAGGTTCCAAACATGGCTCCGTTTTAAATCCAAGTTCTGTATAGAAGACAACAGAAAAGGGATTGAGAAGGTTACTGTAGAAAGAACAGGGATATGTTGTTCTCCAGTGAAAGCTGGATGAAGTAGGTGGCATGGACCAATCATCTGATCTCTGATTGTCAATGAGGACTCATGAAGCCAAGCCTGTCTGAGTAGCTGGAGCCACATCGGGACTTCTCCAGGTAGCAGCAGGAAGGAAACAAGCATGATGGAGAACTTCCCCCGACCACCAGGCTGCTGGCCAGGTGGTCCGTTATACTGCAGAGTATTATATTAGTTAATATTATTATGTTCACATGTTCTTAGTCTGTGGAGCATTTTCAGCAGCGGCGGCATTAAACACATTAAAGCTGCTTATCTTGTGGACTGTTGTTTTCAGCTGTAATTAAATATATTGATTGAAAAACAGTATATTAAATATTAAGTATATTAAATACCATACTCTGACATTTTAAATCCTGCACCTAAAAATGTATGAATAAACTAAAAGTAATAAAAACTCAACTAAAACTAAACATTTATTAAAATAATAACTAGTAAAAACAAGCAAACCTACCCTACAAACTAATTCACACTAACTGAATTAGACAAGAAAAACTCAGAAGAAAATTAAACTATAATAAACTTTCTCATTTCAAAATCAGCAGCAGGAAACAAGTTGGATTAACATGAAGTTTTTAGCTAAATTCATCTGAATTTTAAACTAGAAAATAGATTTAAAGAAATTCCTCATAATTCAAACGTCCAGAAGCATCGGGTTTAATCTCCTCGTTGTTAATCTGAACTAGAGCCGTGCTCCGATGGCTCCCATTCAAATTCCTTCCAGGATATTTCAGGAAGTTCAACACATCTGGGAAGGTTGCCTGTTTCCTCCACAGAGTCTCAGTGGGAGGGAAACAGCCCAGCCCAGCATCCTCTGGTCAGACGGGCCTGCAGTCTATGGTTCTGGATCTTCTCATGTAATCTAAGTGGATAAAGACGCCATATAAACGGCTTATCCTCAGTAAGACACTTGGACACCATGTCTGGAGTGAGCCCTACATCCCTGCAGCTAGGAAACACACAGCTGGAAAAAAGTATTTACCCCCCTCAGAGATTTCTCCTGTTCCTGCTTCTCTTGTCTTGCTTTAATGTTTCAGGTCTGGAAAGGGTTCCAGGTCCATTTCTGAGGCTTTGGGACTCCAGAGAACCAGATTCAGAACCACGTGCAGAAAACATGGAACATTGCAGAACCTTCTTAGGAGAGGCATACCTACCAAAGTTACTCCAAGAGCTCATCAACGACTCCTTCAGGAGATCCCAGAGAACCCAGAACATCTAAGGCTCTGCAGTCCTCCCTGCCTCAGTTAAGGTCAGAGGTCATGACCAGAGAAACTGGGCAAAAATGGCCTCCATGGGAGAGTTCCAAGACCAGAACCACTTCTGACCTAAAAGAACACAAAGATTTGTCTCCCATTTACCAAGAACATCTGACGATTACCAAGACTTGTGGGAAAAATGTTCAACAAGGTGGTGGTGGTATGGTGGTACGGGTCTCTTTGCTGCTTCAGGACCTGGACAGCTTGCTGTAATTGATGGAACCATGAATTCTGGTCTTTAGCTGAAGATCCTGAAGGAGAATGTCATCCATCAGTTCACAACATCTCACTTGGGTTCTGCAGCAGAACAATGATCAAAACACACCATCAAGTCCACCTCTAATTGGCCCAGAAACAAAAGATAATCTGCAGAAGCTTTTCAATGTGGCAGAAACAAGCCGTTTCGATGCATTAATCTAGTTTCTAAAGAAGAACCCTCAGTTTGTTCAAAAGATTCTCCACATGAACTGACGCCAAACATTTGTAGGAGGACACAAGCTCCATATAAGAACATTCTCAGGATAAACTACAGCGTAGAGCAGCGGGCCAATAAATGTTTAAGATTGGCCTAGTCAAAGTCTGGTTGCTGTTTCATGCTTTTAAACAGGTCGTTCATGCTGGAAAACCCTCCAATGTGTCTGAGTCAAACCAATTCTGAAAAGCAGAGCAGGTCCAAAGTTCCTCCACCGTGATGCTAGAGATGAACCAAGGCAGGAACAGTCGTCTATGGTGGCATCCTTGATTTCTAACCAGAACAGTCACATTCTCATGGTCCGAAACCAAGTAGGAAGGCACAAACCTGCAACATAATGTTATTTGTTGCATGTTACCATGGCAACAAATAAACCAGAGTCCATCGTCGTGTTCCCATTAGGCAACCACCATCTTATTCTGACCCTGACCCAGTAGCACAGTCGGCCCATCTGTCTTCCAGGTCATAAATTAGGTCGATATTTGTGATTTTCTAAATAAATATCGGTGATTGGCTTCACCTGAGCATAAACCAGTTGTAGACAAATAGTTTTGCCCACATTGTGTCATTTTATATCCAACCCAGAACCAAATGAAGAGAAAAATGTCTTCATTTGTTGCTCTTCCTTCCCCCTCCCCTCCTGCAGTAGACTCTGGGTCTGCTTCAAGAAAACACTTGAAGACAACGTTGCCTACATCTAGAAATGCTCCGAGAAAAACACAGCTCTGTTTTATCTGATCATGTTCAGAATATTTATATTCATAATTCTGCTCTTCTTCATCCTGATTTTCCTCCGTTTTATTGCCTTGAACACAGATAAACTTGGTTAAAATGCTGGGAGCATCATGAAAGTCCTGAAGATGTTTAGAAGGTCCCAGTCAACCACTTCTGACATTCAACAACCCAATAAGCATGCTGTCAAGATCTGGAACATCCCCAAACTCAGGAAGGACAGCTTAAATACAACAAGAACCATTTCCTGTTGTGACATGGTGCCATTGAGCCGTTTTCTCATGTGAAGCTCCACACATCTGCATCCTGATACCTCCTCCTCTGTCATCCAGGTGATTTCAGGATTAAGACATCCTCTAAGATATGCTGACAAGGACAAGGAGGGATGGATAAGGAAAGAGGACACAAGGAAACACATTAACTTTATGGCATTCCAGCCATAAAACAAGAAGGAAGGAGACAAAAGTCAAAGTCCACCTCAGGTATGGAGAATCAGCGGTTGGAGAGGCCTCCACCCAACAGGAAATTGAGATCATTAAGGATAATAAGGTAATGTCCAAAGAGTTAGAAATGCCACAGATTAGGAGAACAAAACAAAAGGAGAGCAGCATGAGATAATGGCTCTGAACTGAGAGCAGCTCCAACCAGGCTCGGAACAAACACAATGAGAGCTCTTATATAATCCTGCAACACAGCTTTCTGCATCCACAATACTGATCATGCTTCAGTGGTGTATCACCACGGTTCATGCACTAATAACACAGCCCGACCCATCAGTCCCAGCCTGCTATTGTCATTCTGAGCATGTCCATCGGTTATGGTTCCCAGGCTGAGCACCAGCCTGCTGTTAGACCGCAGGCCGCAGCGGAGCTCCTGTCCCTGGGATCAGACTACAGCAACACAGCCTTCCGGGTCTCGGTGTTCCCACCGCGGACCAACAGTTCAGACCCACTTCCACCCGACTACAATGAAATACATCCTCCCACAGCCACTGGCTTTAGCGGGCTGCAGCTCGACTCTAAATTAACTCATTCTTACATGAAGTTTGGTGAAAACAGCTGAACAATCAGAACAGCAGTTATGGTTTTAGAAATGTCACATTTTAAATGTAAAACAACAAAGTGAAGGTGGTTATAATCAACTGCTTAAATTAGTCCCGGTAATGTCAGGTGTTCTGCTCTCAGTTCGGTGCCGACAGCCTCACACAGCTTCTGCCACTCGAACCGGGACGCCGAGCTCAGTAGCCCTTAGTCAGCTAGCTAACAGCTCGGTCTCACTAACCAGAACCTTCCCGGTGTTGAAGCCGGTTCTTACCTGGCTCTTCTGAGCGGAACTTCCCGAGCCTCAGTTTGTGTAAAAATAATTGTAGAAACCAACTTTTAAATCTAGAGAAAGAAGAGCACAGCTTCAGCCGTCAGTCCTCAAATAGACGGTGTCCCTCCACCGGTGGTTTGGTCCACACTCTTCCCGAGCAGCAGCCTCCCACTCCCGCAGCGATCCTGGGAAACAGCCCCGTGACGTCACACGCCGCCTTTATAGCCCCGGGTGGAGCGCGACTGCCAGCAGGGGGCGCCGTTTATGAATCCAGCTTTTTATTCAAACAAAAGAAACGCACAGAAGAGGGCATAAATAACTATGATTCATTATTTTTCTAAAAAGCGCGGCGTGCAATTGTACTGAACTGAACTTTGAGTTTTCATTACGTGTGAGTTAGAATCATCTTTAATGTCATGTATAGATCAGTTTCACGTTTTGAATTTTCAGTATTTCATTTAGTAACATCTACTTGTATTTCAAATCAAATTTAAGATCATTTCCTAATCTTGCACGTTTCCTCCTGTAAAACAAGCGTTTGCACAGTGACTGATGCTGAAACTAGATGCTTCTTTTCAAAATTCAGCCAGAAACTATTCTGTTGTCTTCCTTTCTTAGAAATCTGCAAGAACAAAAAGCTGCTTGTTTTCACCAGAGTGAAGACCACGGCCAAAGATAAAACAGAATCAGAGTTTGAATGTGGAGGAGAACCAATAATTCATATAAACAGCCTCCAAATTTTGATTATATTTCATGCACACAGGGCTGTATGATTTTCCAGTTCCTTTTTGGTTGAACTCAGTTTATACGCAAATGTCACACCAATAAAAGAAAGCAGTACACGCAATTATTCCTAAAAGATAGTTAATGTAAGATTAATTTTAGCAGGAACCGTCTCCTTGCCTTTATGGTTATTCATCTGTTTATTCCCATATTTATGAGTTATTCTGTTGTCACAAATTCACTTCTAAAATTGTTGTTGCCTTACGTGTTTCACTATGGGCACCATACAGGACTCATAGAAGCTCTCAGCCTTTCTTCTCCAGTTTTTCCAACATTCAGCAGGACTGATATGAGGACACTTTGCTCCTGTCTATCCCTATTTGTCCTGCAGAACTCCAGTCTGCCTTGATGGTTTTCTTGGACAGAAATTACCTCTTTGCTGACCTTTGTGTCCAATGAACCAGCTAACAGTGAATAAGCTCTCCACTGGTGGCAACATAATTTTGTAGAAATGTCCTGAAGCCTTCTTCGCTGCAGCTGAACCTCTCAGCTTGAAGTTCTTGATGAAGTTCTTTCAGCTGAATTTGCTCCGGTCACAGCTACCAGACTGCTGGTCTGATTGATGGAGTAAGCTCATCTGGACTGTTTCACAGCTTCAGCTGAGCTCATCATATGACGGAACTGAAATGAATCTAGCTGAACCTTCTCAGGGAAAACACAGTGAACATTTTAGGCTAATGAATCAGTCGGTAGTAAACGAATTTCCGCATGATTATTCAAAATGAGGTGATCTTTGGGCACAGAAGCTGTATATTTATGTCTCAACCCTGACTGGTCAAAGATAGTCTGTCTGAACACCAGCAGGAAGTTATTTGCTGTTTTTATTTGCTTCTGAAGCCAGCAGAGAAGAAACATTATTCTCTAAAGTTTTAGATGTGAGGACATAAAACTGATTCCTCTTGTTTCACGCTAACCTCAAGCAAACAACACACTGTCTTCATTAAAAAAAGATGAAACCAAAATGGAAAAGCTTTGTCTATCCTATGATCTATCATCCTGTAGAGCCTCCTTCAGCAGCAAGAACCAACAGTAGTGGTTTCTGTCTGACTTTATTGGTCCCTCATTCTGGAGTTCAGGTCCACTGTTGCTTTATTTCTTGGAGGTTTTTGCTGAGGCCTGTAGAGTCTGAGATGGAGCTCTTGGGTTTCTGGTTATTTCTCTGAGCTTCACGCTCTGACCTTGGGCTGAAGCTGCTGGGACGTCCACTCCTGGGAAGATTGGCAGCTGTCTGAGGTGTTTTCCTCTTGGGAATAATTTTTCTCTGCAGAATGATGACCTTCTGACCCTTCCCAGGTTGATAGGAAGCAACAGTTGCTGCTCTAAGGTCATTGCTGATGTCTTTCCTTTTTGGCATGGTGTTAAGACCACTGTGCTTACCATTTATATGTATGGGGGCGTTGTACGGTGTAGCGGTAGAGCAGGCGCCCCATATACAGAGGGTTACGATCACTTAAATATTAACACGTATATAAAATAAATAAGCTTAGTTAATGTAAAAATCAATTAAAACTTGAATTCTCTGTTAAGGAGCTAATTATTTCAATCATTCATTTTTCCTGCGGTACCATCCTTCTTCAAATAGTTTTCACCATCAGGACCAGTTAGCCCCACCCACTGACTGAATAGATTCAAGACATGCTGCAACACACAACTATGACATCTTCTCCAGAAGACCACCACCGTTGGTGAGGCTGGAGGGTTGCATCTCTAAACAGGTGGTTAGCAGCACAGGAGCTCCACAGGGCACTGTACTCTCACCATTCCTTTTCCCTCTGAACTCCACAGTCTTGAAGACAGGGATGCCCTCTACAGAACCGAACAGAGGCAACTGCACTTCTTCAGGAAGCTTAGGACCTTCAGTGTTTGCAGCAAGGTGCTGCAGATCTTCTATAAGTCTGTTGTGGAGAGTGTGATCTCTTCTCCATCATCTGCTGGGGAAGCATCATCAGAGACAGGGAATTAAAAAGCCAAACAAGCTGATAAATAAGGTTCTGTTCTGGGGACTCCTCTGGAGATCATTGTGCAAAGAAGGATGCTTCATGAAATGAAGAACATGATGGGGAACCCTGAGCTTCTTTAGAAATCTCTGCTTTAGGGAGAAGACCACAATGATGGCGTACTTACTTTTTCATGCACAGCATTTTTGTTTTGGCTTCATCTCCCTCCGATCAACAATGAATTTGACCCCTAACCCCCAAACATATTAGAACCGGCTCTAATCAGTTGTTTTTCCCAGGGCTGTATGAGTTTTTCATTGGGTCAGCACCTTCAGCACCAACAGGATCAATGACGTCTTACCTTCATCAGATGTGCCGCAGACAGAAAATTGGAGGCCTTGGAGATGCTCTTGCATCTAAGTTTGTTTTTAATGTTGAAAATTCACCCACTCCACATTGCAGAGACACAACAAGCACCTAACTACTGCTAACAGCTTGTTTTCCTCCATGTGGGCGGACTCTTAACTCACAATGATCTCACTTTATTACCATTACCTTCCTCTAAACAAGGTGAAAGCTTAAAAAATAATGATGCAAGATCAAAACAGTGACTTCTGCTCACACCCTCCTGGACAGAGGAGGAGAACATGTATGAAACCATAACTTACTGGGCCACTCCATGGATGAGTTCTAAAACAGGAAATTACAAAGGCAGCATATTTACAGGTGATGTCTCACTCAGTACAAACTTCAAGTCTAATGTGTGTGGTTAACAAACGGAGGCAGCTGAGCACCACTGGAGAAATGTTGATGAAAGCCAGCAGTGAAGAATCCAGGTCAGTCCCCGATGAGATGAGGTGGACGATTCTCTCAGGGGCTGATGGACAGATTTGATCCGTGAGTCTCTTCAATCTCCGGCTCCTCGGGCGAGCTGGGTGGAGCATCCACCTGGTCCGACTCCTTCTTGTCCTGTTCTTGTTGATCTTTGATCTTCAGGATCAGCTCCTTGATCTCCTGGCGCTTCGTCTTCATCCGCTGCTGAGGAAACCACTCTGACAGGTTCATGGGGAGGTGGAAACTGGGAATGGGATCCTGCAAAGAAAGAAAAGCAGAAGCATGAAAACCCAAACATTCATCTGAGAGCTGCACATGAAACCCAATATTAAGATCCAATGTCAACATCAAACAGACTGAATCAGGAAGGGTGTTGTCTCAAAAGTTTATTTATTTCCAGGAAATTATTTTTATACACAACTTAATAAAGTATGGAAACTCTGAAAACCCTGTTGCAGACGTCACTGCATACAGTTATAACCACATGAAGAGTTTCTTCTTAGGCCTCCATTTTCTTACGATTTCCTTCCCAACTCCAGCTTGAGTGTTGAGAAAACCCAAAACCACATCCCAGCATGCAGCTTGGTCGGGAATGAGGTCATGCTACCTATGGTGGCAAAGCATCACACCATATTCAACAATGACAACCGTAGTAGCAGCACTGAACCCAGTCCTGTTTGGACAGAACCATCATTCAAACCTTTCCTGACTCAGTTATTATTTTGATCCCGGTGTGTGTGTGTGTGTGTGTGTGTGTGTGTGTGTGTCTTGAGTAAACAAAGGCAATATAAGAGGGACCATTCTGGAGAAATGGGGGAAAACAGGACAGATTCTGGAAAACTCTCATTGTTGTCATGATTTACTGACGTCCTCTGGTTCCTTGGACTAGCAGCATTCAGTCCTGCTTACTCAACAGAACTGAACAAATGGATAATAGAACCTGAAGCAGTACCATCAGTACTACAGATGGACTGAAATAGAACTTCCTGCAAACCTTCACAATAAGAGCCTTATGCATAATTAATCTGCTCTGAACTTTAAAAACATGTTAAAGTCAATATGATTTCTTACAGCCTTGGATCACATTTCTTCTTCTAGGTTTAATAAAAGGTCAAATGTGCTAATATAGATATTATTACTACTAATGATTCTGTATGATTCCCAGGTCCAAGAAGAAAACAGCAGAGAGAATAAAAGGAAAAGTCCATTTCTGTAGTGTAGGAAAAGACCTAAACCTGGATGGTTTAGGAATGAGGGAGGAAGAGCATGAAGCTCACTGCAGAGTGAGAATGTTCTCACCTCAAAAAAGCTCTCCACATACTGCAGGATGTAAACTCCACAGTCGCTGAAGTTATCCTGCTGAGGCACACGTGGGCTGGAGCCCTTCATCACGTCCTTCCCAAAACTCCGCTGAGTCGCTTTCCGCACCTCCCACTCCACTTCCAGGTACCTACACACACACACAGCCCAACACCAAGATGATCAGCTACAAAGCAGGCAAAAGTTTTCCATCTAAGCTTCTAAACATCCTGAGGAGCAGATGAGCCACTAAACACCAACTGCGTAGTCATAAAACTGTTAAAGGCCTTCAGAACATCTGGAGAACTGTTGATGGAGACCACTTTAACAGATAACCAGAAGGTCTGGACCACAGAAAGATATGAGGCTTGGATCAGGAGCTTTTGTTCCAGGGACACTCCCTGTGGTATGAAGTTTGAAGGACCGTCCATCATCTTCACCAAACTAAACCTGAGCAGCAGTCACTCACTCTCTGAGAGTCTTCACCACGCTGGACCTGGCCGGACCTCGCAAAGAGTCCATGATGAGAATACAAGGCCTGGAAGAGCAACAGGGAAACATCAGCCATCATCAAACCCAACAGCACCCCCTGCAGGTCGTAATGCACAGCTGCACCCACTCACTGTTTGCAGATGATCGGTTTGGAAGCTAAACTGGAAACATCGGAGGTGCCGGCGTCTTCAGCCAGATTCCCATCGTCGCTGCACTCGTCCTGAACACACAGAGCCAGAAATCGTCAGCGACTGGAGCGATAACCGGGTCTAGTTACAATTAATATACAGATGGACCTGGTACCTGACAGGACCTTTGGTCATCAGAAAAGGTGTAGGTGTCATCTCCGTGTCCTGAACCGTAACACACACTGATACGGTGCAGCTCGCCTTCACAGACAGAAGTTAGACAAAGAAGAGCAGAACCTGAAATCTTTCTTCCTGGTTTAACATCCAACAGCAGAAGAACATTCCTATAAATCTTAGCCTTTAAAACCTACTTACTGCTGTACTGCCTCTGAGGTTCAGCCTGGCTGGTTCCCAGCGGTTCCTGACCTCCCTCTGAGAAGGAGCAGTCTTCATGGGCGGGGTCACCGTCAGCCTCCGCAGACTCCTCTGGGACATTGGGGGACGGCTCCTCCGACGAGCAGTCCAATCCGTCTCCGTCCGGAGACAGAGGGCGGCAGTGGTCCGGGATGTTCTCCTCTGACTGCAGCTCGGCAGGTGAGCTGGAGGCTGGAGGCAGGTCAAGATACATTGGGTTGTTCTCCAACACCGGACCCTCCAGGCCCGGGAAGCATATGACCGCCAGATACCAGTGAGCTCTGGCAAAAGAAAAACAGCTTAACTTCAACTTTATTCACAGAGAAATATTTCTTATCAGGGTAATAATTTACAGCAATCTGAGGAACTGCAGGTGGACAGACTTGGAGCTGGAGTGGTGTGGAAGCTGCACTCCTGTTGAGCAGTTCAACTCTCAGGGATAAAACACAGACTGATTACGTGGGAAAAAAGCGACTTTTAGCTGCTTCCATTCACTACTGCTGTGTTTGACACAATCGCCGGGGCTTAGAGTATTCTAGTGAGAGTTCTCATGCATCGGAGGTAAATTATTTATGACAGTTTCAGACTGAGCTCACTACACAGCTTTTTAAATCTCTGGGCTGGGTGCAGGGTTGTTAGGTCTCCAAGCTGCTGCTCTGGGACAAAATTTCTCCTGACCTCCTCTTCACTGTTGAAATCAGCAAAGAAATCTTCACAGCAACTCATATTGGAGACCTTGCTCTCACGGCCATTGTGTCCTTCATTGGTGTTGAGCTCAGCGCTGCACAACTCATTTTATCACTAATCAGCAACTTTCTGCTGCCTGGTCTCACCTGTTTCTTTCTGACATGAAAATGAACAAACCTTTCGTGAACCCAAACACGATGAAACACAGAAAAGGAGGAAATATTACAGATTATGCCTGTTTTATATAAACACCAGCACCAGATAATAATCAGAATATCTGAATGCTGTTTTGGTGAATTAAACCTCCTGGCAGAAAAGGTGCAGGACCCTCCGACAGAGATGTGGAAATCTGGACCAACAACAAAACTAGATCCCATCCATGGCTGGAAGGAAGCGAACAGGCAGCACAGGAAGCATCGGTACAAACTGATCATACATCACATGATTCATCCACAGACTTGTTCATATATGAGGACTTTTTGGTTTCCATTTCAGAAAGTTCATTTGTTTCCAGCTGGTGGAGAATCACCATAGAGCTGGGTGTCGCTCTATGTTGCTGAAGGATTACAGATCAGGATCAGGGTCAAAGGGTTAAATATGGAGGACCCACCTAACAGATCAAGTTATGATGCAGCAGGGACATCCTGAAGTTCAAGATGTGAGAGACAAAATTGGTAAGGAGTCCAGATCTTTGATTCTGAATCGAGGTCAAAGTTTGGACTCATTCATTTCTCTAATCTCCAAACGAAGCCCAACATTGTTCCCTAAATCCCAGTAAGAAGGCTGAGAAACTAAAATAGACTTACGACTCGTTGATGGGAAGAAAAATGAAGTCCTTCTGGAACAGATCTACGTGCCGGGTCCACGTCTTTACCCTGTTGTGCTTTCTCTTCTGGATTCTAAGAGGTCAGATGAAGTTCAGGTTAGTAGTAAAACAAAAGAAAATGTAAAACATCCAGACCGACACTTACGGCAGGTTCGTTGTGTCCGGTCCGGTCCGGCGCTCCCTCTGGTTCAGCCTTTTGTAGAAGAATGAGCTGAAGACGTGGATTCTTTGTGCATCTTCTTTTTTTAATTTTTCCAAAACTAAATATCTAAAGGCACCAAAAAGGACCAGAAGTTAAAAGACAACTGTTTTAAGGTCTCATTTGTTTGATTGATGTCATGAAAAGCAGCCAGAAATGATAAATACTCACTTTAAATAAAAGTCTATTATGACATCGTTCAGGAATTCTCCATCATTAAGGCAGTGCAGGTCTTCATTAGTGACCGATATCCCACCTTTGGCTGGAGGCGGAGGGTACACCATGAGCCTGGAGTCAAACATCAAGATGTTAGCAAAGCTAGTGGGTCCAGAAAGCTTCAGGATAATCAAGGATAACAGGAGGTGGAGGGACAGCAGCCAGTTTAGTTAGTCCAGAAGGTGGCAGCAGAGTCACTCACTTCATGACCGGTCCGGAGAAGGTAGGCTGTAGGTCGGTCATATCGTCCTCATCAAAGAATGAGCTGGTCTGCTGGCGTGTGGCCATCCGTGTGCGTGTGGACATACCGACAGCCGATACAGGGGACAACACTGGGGAGCTGGGAGACGTTTGCTCTGGCTTCACCTGCCAAGGGTCGGAGAAAATGAACAGTGACAAAACTCTGCAGCTTCAGGACCAGTTCAGAAGGACTGGACAGGACCAGCACCACATTAAATCAGCAGCACCCTGAACAGGTTCCAGTTGGTGCTCATAGTGGAAAAAAAACCTTTCCCCATTCCAGGTTTTCAAGAATGAGAGATAACCACAAAGGAAGAACTGAGAAGACTGTCCTCCACCCTCCCTTCAGGGATCAGGGTCCCCTAGCTAGTTTGGTGGCTTTTGGTGGTTTCCATAGAGTGGCTGCAGGTATTGCAATGAAAGGTCAGGACTTGACTCGACCCCTGGTACAGAACAAGGCTGAAACAGTTCCTTTAAATGCTGGTTCTATTGCCTCCTGTTTTTGCTGCATTTGCCAATACTTCTTCTGTCTGCCAATACTTCTTCTGTCTGCCAATACTTCTTCTGTCTGCCAATACTTCTTCTGTCAGCCAGTACTTCTCTTCTGTCAGCCAGTACTTCTCTTCTGTCAGCCAGTACTTCTCTTCTGTCAGCCAGTACTTCTCTTCTGTCAGCCAGTACTTCTCTTCTGTCAGCCAGTACTTCTCTTCTGTCAGCCAGTACTTCTCTTCTGTCAGCCAGTACTTCTTCTGTCAGCCAGTACTTCTTCTGTCTGCCAGTACTTCTTCTGTCAGCCAGTACTTCTTCTGTCAGCCAGTACTTCTTCTGTCTGCCAATACTTCTTCTGTCTGCCAATACTTCTTCTGTCTGCCAATACTTCTTCTGTCTGCCAATACTTCTTCTGTCTGCCAATACTTCTTCTGTCTGCCAATACTTCTTCTGTCTGCCAATACTTCTGTCTGCCAATACTTCTTCTGTCAGCCAGTACTTCTTCTGTCAGCCAGTACTTTTCTTCTGTCAGCCAGTACTTCTTCTGTCAGCCAGTACTTCTTCTGTCTGCCAATACTTCTTCTGTCTGCCAATACTTCTTCTGTCTGCCAATACTTCTTCTGTCTGCCAATACTTCTTCTGTCTGCCAATACTTCTTCTGTCAGCCAGTACTTCTTCTGTCAGCCAGTACTTCTTCTGTCTGCCAATACTTCTTCTGTCTGCCAGTACTTCTTCTGTCAGCCAGTACTTCTTCTGTCAGCCAGTACTTCTTCTGTCAGCCAGTACTTCTTCTGTCTGCCAGTACTTCTTCTGTCTGCCAATACTTCTTCTGTCAGCCAGTACTTCTTCTGTCAGCCAGTACTTCTTCTGTCAGCCAGTACTTCTTCTGTCTGCCAGTACTTCTTCTGTCTGCCAATACTTCTTCTGTCAGCCAGTACTTCTTCTGTCAGCCAGTACTTCTTCTGTCAGCCAGTACTTCTTCTGTCTGCCAGTACTTCTTCTGTCTGCCAATACTTCTTCTGTCAGCCAGTACTTCTTCTGTCAGCCAGTACTTCTTCTGTCAGCCAGTACTTCTTCTGTCTGCCAGTACTTCTTCTGTCTGCCAATACTTCTTCTGTCAGCCAGTACTTCTTCTGTTTGCCAATACTTCTTCTGTCAGCCAATACTTCATCTGTCTGCCAATACTTTATAAGATGAGATTAAACAATATATAACAACAAACAATATATAGGTAGTGGATGCCATGTGTAGCATTAATATATCCCCGTTTAATTGACTTGCTAGTGATGTTAGTATTGATGTGATCGAGTCACTGAAACCAACTGAAATTTCATTCATAACACACAACTTACAGGGGTTAGAAAATGAAAGTGAAACATCTGTCATTTTAGTGTGGGAGGTTTCATGGCTAAATTGGACCAGCCTGGTAACCAGTCTTCATTGATTGCACATTGCACCAGTAAGAGCAGAGTGTGAAGGTTCAATTAGCAGGGTAAGAGCACAGTTTTGCTCAAAATATTGAAATGCACACAACATTATGGGTGACATACCAGAGTTCAAAAGAGGACAAATTGTTGGTGCACGTCTTGCTGGCGCATCTGTGACCAAGACAGCAAGTCTTTGTGATGTATCAAGAGCCACGGTATCCAGGGTAATGTCAGCATACCACCAAGAAGGACGAACCACATCCAACAGGATTAACTGTGGACGCAAGAGGAAGCTGTCTGAAAGGGATGTTCAGGTGCTAACCTGGATTGTATCCAAAAAACATAAAACCACGGCAGCCCAAATCACGGCAGAATTAAATGTTCACCTCAACTCTCCTGTTTCCACCAGAACTGTCCGTCAGGAGCTCCACAGGGTCAATATACACGGCCGGGCTGCTATAGCCAAACCTTTGGTCACTCATGCCAATGCCAAACGTCGGTTTCAATGGTGCAAGGAGCGTAAATGTTGGGCTGTGGACAATGTGAAACATGTATTGTTCTCTGATGAGTCCACCTTTACTGTTTTCCCCACATCCAGGAGAGTTACGGTGTGGAGAAGCCCCAAAGAAGCATATCACCCAGACTGTTGCATGCCCAGAGTGAAGCATGGGGGTGGATCAGTGATGGTTTGGGCTGCCATATCATGGCATTCCCTTGACCCAATACTTGTGCTAGATGGGCGCGTCACTGCCAAGGACTACCGAACCATTCTTGAGGACCATGTGCATCCAATGGTTCAAACATTGTATCCTGAAGGCGGTGCCGTGTATCAGGATGACAATGCACCAATACACACAGCAAGACTGGTGAAAGATTGGTTTGATGAACATGAAAGTGAAGTTGAACATCTCCCATGGCCTGCACAGTCACCAGATCTAAATATTATTGAGCCACTTTGGGGTGTTTTGGAGGAGCGAGTCAGGAAACGTTTTCCTCCACCAGTATCACGTAGTGACCTGGCCACTATCCTGCAAGAAGAATGGCTTAAAATCCCTCTGACCACTGTGCAGGACTTGTAAATGTCATTCCCAAGATGAATTGATGCTGTATTGGCCACAAAAGGAGGTCCTACACCATACTAATAAATTATTGTGGTCTAAAACCAGGTGTTTCACTTTCATTGTCCAACCCCTGTATATCATTAATTAGAGTTGAGACTGTATTTAAAACAGATATTTCAAGTGTGTTATATTAGTCATTATTGGGACATTATAAACTAACAATAATAATACATTTTATTTGTAATGCACTTTTTATTCAAGGAATCCCAGAGTGCTACAAATAAAACAAGAATAAACACACTAGAGTATAAGAAATAGTTAGGAGTTCAAAGCTTTCCTAAACAGGAACAGAATCCAGACTCTGGACTTCTCTCGGGTCTGCAGGGAGGCTTTTCCAGAGCCTGGCTGCAGCAGGGCCAAAGGCTCCGTCCCCATGGTTCTGAGCCTGGTAGAGGGGACCTGGAGGAGCTGGCCGTGGATGACCTGAGTGTGCGCTGGAGGTTTGGAGTGGAATTAGTTCTTGAAGATAAGATGGACCACAGCCGCTGATGCATTTATGGGTGAGCAGGAGAATTTTATACTGGGTCTGAAAAGGGGCTGGGAGCCAGTGGAGAGAATAAGATGGGTGTGGTATGATTGCATTTGCATAAGGACTCTTGACGCTCTCTGTTCTGGATATACTGTAATTTTTGAATGCTTTTGGAGGAGGTCCCCGTAAAACGTCCACTGCAGTAATCCAGTCTGGAGGAAACAAAGGCATGGATATGTTTATCTGCGTCAGTGGGAAAGAAGTGGCCGGATCTTGGAGATGTTGTAAAGGTGGTGGAACGAGGTCTTTGATACATTCTTTATGTGGATGTTAAAGGAGAGTTGTTGGTCAAACCAGACACCTAGGTTAGTTACTGAGGGGGAGAGAGCAATGACCTCGCTTTCAAAGTAGAGCTTGGATACTGAGGAGTTGGTGATCTGGAGAGTTGTGCCAACAAGTAGTGTCTCAGTCTTGCTACTGTTGAGCTTAAGAAAGTTACTGTTCATCCAGGCCTTAATCTCCTCAAGACAGCAACACGTGACATGGCTATGGAGGGGTTGGAAGCAGTTCTGATGTATAGTTGTGTGTCATCAGCATACCAGTGGAATGACAAATTGTGTCTGCTGATGATACAACCGAGTGGAAGCATGTAGGTGAGCAAAGCAGGAGGCCCAGGACTGATCCCTGGGGGACACCACAAGTAACAGGGAGGGGTCTGGACTTACATGATTCCAACAAACCATATTCACTTCTGTCTGAGAGGTATGATTTGAACCACGCTAAGGTCCGGTTAGTGCCACGGAGGCAGTCCAGGAGGACAGCATGGTCCACTGTGACAAAAGCAGCCGACAGTCGAGGGGACTGAGGAGAGATGGTGATCCAACATCAGCTACCATCACCAAATCATTTGTCACCCTAAGCAAAGGGGTTTCTGTGCTATGTCCTTAATGAAAACCTGACTGGAACTTTCAAATAAGTTGTTGTTCTTCAGACGGAGTTGGAGCTGGGAGGAAACAACTTTCTCCAAGACCGTGGACAACAAAGCAAGGTTGGAAATAGGCCCATAGTTCACAAGGTCATCTGGATCCAGACTAGGTTTGTAGGGTACCAGGCGGATGACGGCAGCTTTCGGCACAGTTGGAACTTGCCCAGATTGAAGGGAGAGATCAACAAACTGGGTGATGATTGGACCAACAGTGGAATACAGTGTGTTCATAATATAAGTTAGATGTACAGTTTTTCACTTGCTTCCAGCAGATGTTTTGACATAGCCTTCATTTTACCACCTTTACATCCATATGGATCTGTGCACCCAGCTGCAGAATGATGAGTTAGCAAAATTTTCACAAAAAACAACTCAATGTGAGACAAGCTCAAGTAAAATGAGCTAAAGTGTGTCAAATTAGGTCATGTTGAGCATAAACACAATGTTAGAAAAGCTCAAATATACTAAAAAAGTTTGTTAATGTAAAATAAAATGAGCTAGAATGACCCAAGACAAACCATGATAAACCGAAATAGGAAAGGCTAAAGTGAGCTAAATAAATAAAGCTAGGATAAAATAAAATCTTTATCAATGTGGTAAAATGCAGCAAGATTAAAGAAAATAAAATGAGCTATAATTAGATGGGCTACTATAGAACAAGCTAAAGTAAGGTGTGCTACAATTATCCAAAAAGTTAACACAAAGTTAAAGTAGCTAAGCTTAGATGAGCCATGGCAGAATGAGTTAGCATGTGCTAATGTTAGCCAAAACAGGCCTGGCTAAAGTGTGCTAAGAGAGGCCGATATTAACCACGTTAAATACTTACATGTTGGCTTAATTTGAGCCGTCTGCTGTTCTAATGGAAATTCTTTTGTGTTAAATTATGATGCAGCTGGAAATTAAACTAACAAGCTGCGTTCAGTCAATCAGTGTTTGGCTCCCACTTTCTGCCTGACAACCAGTCTGAAGAATCACCCGCAGCTTCATGTGTGGGTTGGAAATGTCCACAAGTTCTGTTTTCATTTGATCAGATTACTTTTTATGTTTTTCCTTCCAGTACTTAGAGCCAAGAGCTATTCCCATTAAACCCACCTTCTCAATCTTCTGGCTGGAAGCCTTGTTGTAGTTGACCAGGCGGATGTTGGCCTCCTCAAAGGTCAGCTTGGTGGGGAAGCTGCTGAGGTTGTTGTTCCTGCCGATGATGGTCAGGATGTCCTCCAGGATCATCTGCTCCTTCATCACCAGGCCGTTCTCGAAGATCAGGACGATGTACTTCTCGTCTACCTCTGATGATAACAGAGAACAAAGCCTCAAAATTATTCTGGTGACACTTTAACCTTTCACATCCATCTTTTCCTGATGTATACCTTGATCCTTCCTCCAATTTGATTGATAAAGACCTAATTAAGACACAGCGTGAGCAGCTGTCCCACATTTAAGTATACTAGTTATATATTACTTTCATCTCAGCCACATGCAAGCTGTGGGCTTACCTGCAGACCCGTTGTTATCACATCTCAAATACTTCAACCAGCAGCCCTTCTCCTAACATTCACCAACACACTCACCAGCCACTTTATTAGGAACACCTGTCCAACTGCTTGTTAACGTAACTTTCTAATCAGCCAATCACATGGCAGCAACTCAATACATTTAGGCCTGTAGACATGGTCAAGATGATCTGCTGCAGTTCAAACCGAGCATCAGAATGGAGAAGAAAGGTGATTTAAGTGACTTTGAACGTAGCATGGTTGTTGGTGCCAGACAGGCTGGTCTGAGTATTTCAGAAACTGATGATCTACTGGGATTTTAACGCTCTACCATCTCTAGGGTTTACAGAGAATGGTCCGAAAAATAGAAAATATCCAGTGAGCAGCGGTTCTGTGGGTGAAAATGCCTTGTTGATGCCAGAGGTCAGAGGAGAATGGCCAGACTGGTTGGAGCTAATAGAAAGGCAACAGTAACTCAAATAACCACTCGTTACAACCAAGGCATGCAGAAGAGCATCTCTGAACACACAACACGTTGAACCTTTAGGTGGATGGGCTACAGCAGCAGAAGACCACACCGGGTGCCACTCCTGTCAGCTAAGAACAGGAAACTGAAGCTACAATTCACACAGGCTCACCAAAGTTGGACAATAGAAGATTAGAAAAACGTTGCCTGGTCTGATGAGTCTCGATTTCTGCTGCAACATTCGGATGGTCGGGTCAGAATTTGGCATCAACAACATGAAAGCATGGATCCATCCTGTCTTGTATCAACGGTTCAGGCTGGTGGTGGTGGTGTAATGATGTGGGGGATATTTTCTTGGCCCACTTTGGGCCCCTTGGTACCAATTGAGCATCGTGTCAACACCACAGCCTACCTGAGTATTGTTGCTGACCATGTCCATCCCTTTATGACCACAGTGGACCCATCTTCTGATGGTTACTTCCAGCAGGATAACGCGCCATGTCATAAAGCATGAATCATCTCAGACTGGTTTCTTGAACATGACAATGAGTTCACTGGACTCAAATGGTCTCCAGTCACCAGATCTCAGACCAATAGATCACCTTTGGGATGTGGTGGAACGGGAGATTCTCATCATGGATGTAGCCGACAAATCTGCAGCATCTGTGTGATGCTATCATGTCAATATGGACCAAACTCTCTGAGGAATGTTTCCAGTACCTTGTTGAATCTATGCCACCAAGGATTGACTCTGCAGAAATCCCTCCTGAGCAAGCAGGTGGCGACAGTGCAGAGCAACAACTCCTTCCAATCAGACCATGATGTCTGACCCAGTTCTAGTCCAGATCAGAGAACAGCGCCACAGAGACTGAAGCATTTCCACAGGAAACAGACTCTGGTTTTACACAGCATGAAAGTTCCTGTAGGCTCAGAATGAGCCAATGAGAGGCTGAAGATCCTGGATTCTGAAATTACCGGATCAGGAACTAGGCTGATAAGCCAGAACATGTGGAGGATTAGGAAAAGATGTCGGACAAATGCAGCAGCAAACCAACGGAAAGTCCTGAAGAAGAAACTTTGCTGGACGGTTAAGATTTTTGTTGATAAAATAATACAGATGAGTCGACTAGCAGGAGGACTTAAAGTTGAATTTGGTACTGACTGGACCTGCTGTGGACACTCACGGTCTGCGGAGCAGTCATACCACTGGCCTCCCTGTTCCTGGGACATGTTGAGCTGGGAGCGCAGACGGAGACACTCGTCCACTGTCGTCTGGAAAAACAGGACGGGAAGTTTCCGGACGCTGCACCACTCGCAGCTGATCAGCTCAGACGTTTTAAGGTAGACCTTCTCGATGGTCCCGGTCTCTGCACCTGATGAGACAAACCACAAGTTTGAAGAAGCAGTACCTTAACAAAAGCTGACCTGAGAAATTCTACATCAACCTAGGTTTTATCTGCATTTTCTGGTTAAGAATCTCTGATTTCATCTAGAAGCGCCCAGAAATGCACCAATGGGATGAGCTGGCTGCTCAGCAGCACATTTCTGGACCCATTCTGTGCATTTTCCAGGTTTCAGAGGAACCAAATGGATCTCTGCTGATGAGTCCCAATGATGAAGCCCTTACTGCTGCCATACATCCAACATTTAGAGAAACCATCTTGGTTGCTGCTTACCTTCAGCTTCCACCTGGATGCTGTCCACAGAAAACTGAAAAACAACAAAAAAGATTCAATTTATCTTTTCTATTCCAGTTTTATTGTAACTGCGCAAAATATCACAAGTGTATCGTTGTTGCAAATATTTCACTGCTCACAATATGCATAAAGAAGAACTGCCTGGACTGCAATAAACGTATCATTTAGGTACCCAGCTTTAGGCTCGCTGTGCCTGGGATTTACAGGTACATCGCAAACAATTAGAATATTGTAAAAGAACATTTCAGAAAGTGAAACTCATTTATTATATAGTTTCATCACACTGAGGGAAAGATTTAATGATTCTGGCTCAGAAAATTTGAATATTAGATCAATAAGGAGGAGATTTTAAACAGAAAAGGTTCATTTCCTCAGTGCTTGGTCTGGGCTCCTTTTGCATGAATCACTGCATCAATGCCATCTGGCATGGAGGCGACCGGTCTGCGGTTCTGCTGAGGTGTTCAGGAAGCCCAGGTTGTCCATTACCGTCTTGTGGACATTGGTCCAGTCAGCAGTCTTCTCTATGTTGGTGTCCTGTACCGACCCAGACTGAGAGAACCTGAGAGAACATCTGATTACCTGATTAGGGTGAGACACCATCAGGAATATTATAATTTCCTGAAACTGGATTTTCATTTTCTGTAAGCCATAATCAACTAAATGAAAAAGTAAATGGACTGAACTTATATAGAACTTTTCCAGTCATACAGACCGCTCAAAGCGCTTTACATTAGAGCCACATTCACCCAATCACACACCGATACGCAGATCAGTAGGCAACTTGAGGTTAAGTGCCTTGCCCAGGGGCACATTGACATACAGCAGAAGGAAGCTGGAATCGAACCCACAACCTTCTGATTGCAAGACGACTACGCTTCCTACTGAGCCACAGTTGCCACTGTCCACTCTGTGTGTGACGGACCTATATGATGAGTTTCACTTCCTGAAATGAAATATTGAACTTTTTTCCATTTCCCTAGACGTACCTGTGTTCTCGACACCTTTTCTTCTCCAGTATCTGGAGTCCATGTTTGCTATAAACACTTTAACTATTCTTTATTTGTCACAAGTCATGTTGAAATCAACAGTAACCCGTATTTTCCTTATGTCCTGCAGCTCTAGTTTTACTCCAGAAGGACCAGTTTGGAGCAGCAGAACCATTACTTCAAACATGGAAGCATGTAGGAAGGACTTCCAGAAGAAACTCAGCCATGTCAGGAAAGTCATAAGAAAAGAGAAGGTTTCTGAAATGCAGTAAATGTTGTTTTTGTAATTTATTAACTGTCAGAAGAGTTTGACCAACTTCACCGTGTTTGGATTCCTGACCCTTTTCCTTTGCATCCATCCTCGTTAAATCCCAGCAGCTCCAGGCTGATCTGGACTGCAGGTTGGACCAAAGTTATTTTAAACTTTGGATCTCATTTAAAGTACAGCAGCAATCTTAAAATTGTCTTTTCTCCCTACAACCTGTTTGGATCAGAACATTCCACTGGGACCTTTCCAGTAGAAGCACATTTTTCACTGGTTTCTACTCTGAGGTATCAGGAAGGTTCTAGGGAAGAAAGCCTCTCAGACCCGCTCCTTTGTGAGTCCTGATCAGACTAACAGCCTCCTTTACACCAGACCAGGACCGCATCAGAACCCGGATGGTACATGCCACGTTCTGGAGAGCTTTTTTGGAGAATATCAGAAGGTCTCACCAGTCAGAAGGAGCCTGTAGGATTCAGTTTATAGTTTGCAGGATTGAACTGGGTTTAAAACCAGCAGCGTCATCATGTTTCAGTTTCAAACTTTTAGTTTTACCCAGAAAAGATGCAAGTTGCCTGGAGAGCATCACAGATTTCCTTCACTTGGACCAGTTCCTCAATCTTTCCAATCAAAGTTTACTTTTCAAAAGCTGAAGAAAAAATCAAAGTTTTGCATCACATAAGTAAATAAAAAGCTCTTTGATGACGCAGATAAGGTAGGTGTCCCCCTGTGTGTCCTCTCTGTCCCCCTGTGTGTCCTCTCTGTCCCCCTGTGTGTCCTCTCTGTCCCCCTGTGTGTCCCCTCTGTCCCCCTGTGTGTCCTCTCTGTCTCCCTGTGTGTCCCCTCTGTCCCCCTGTGTGTCCTCTCTGTCTCCCTGTGTGTCCCCTCTGTCTCCCTGTGTGTCCTCTCTGTCCCCCTGTGTGTCCTCTCTGTCCCCCTGTGTGTCCTCTCTGTCCCCCTGTGTGTCCTCTCTGTCTCCCTGTGTGTCCCCTCTGTCCCCCTGTGTGTCCTCTCTGTCCCCCTGTGTGTCCTCTCTGTCCCCCTGTGTGTCCCCTCTGTCCCCTGTGTGTCCTCTCTGTCCCCCTGTGTGTCCTCTCTGTCCCCCTGTGTGTCCCCTCTGTCTCCCTGTGTGTCCCCTCTGTCCCCTGTGTGTCCTCTCTGTCTCCCTGTGTGTCCTCTCTGTCTCCCTGTGTGTCCTCTCTGTCCCCCTGTGTGTCCCCTCTGTCCCCTGTGTGTCCTCTCTGTCTCCCTGTGTGTCCTCTCTGTCCCCCTGTGTGTCCTCTCTGTCCCCCTGTGTGTCCCCTCTGTCCCCCTGTGTGTCCTCTCTGTCTCCCTGTGTGTCCTCTCTGTCCCCCTGTGTGTCCTCTCTGTCCCCCTGTGTGTCCCCTCTGTCTCCCTGTGTGTCCCCTCTGTCCCCCTGTGTGTCCTCTCCGTCTCCCTGTGTGTCCTCTCCGTCCCCCTGTGTGTCCCCTCTGTCCCCTGTGTGTCCTCTCTGTCTCCCTGTGTGTCCCCTCTGTCCCCCTGTGTGTCCTCTCTGTCTCCCTGTGTGTCCCCTCTGTCCCCTGTGTGTCCTCTCTGTCTCCCTGTGTGTCCCCTCTGTCCCCTGTGTGTCCTCTCTGTCTCCCTGTGTGTCCTCTCTGTCCCCCTGTGTGTCCTCTCCGTCTCCCTGTGTGTCCTCTCCGTCTCCCTGTGTGTCCCCTCTGTCCCCTGTGTGTCCTCTCTGTCTCCCTGTGTGTCCTCTCCGTCTCCCTGTGTGTCCCCTCTGTCCCCTGTGTGTCCTCTCTGTCTCCCTGTGTGTCCCCTCCGTCTCCCTGTGTGTCCTCTCCGTCTCCCTGTGTGTCCTCTCCGTCTCCCTGTGTGTCCTCTCCGTCTTCCTGTGTGTCCTCTCCGTCTCCCTGTGTGTCCCCTCTGTCCCCTGTGTGTCCTCTCTGTCTCCCTGTGTGTCCTCTCCGTCTCCCTGTGTGTCCTCTCCGTCTCCCTGTGTGTCCCCTCTGTCCCCCTGTGTGTCCTCTCTGTCCCCCTGTGTGTCCTCTCTGTCTCCCTGTGTGTCCCCTCTGTCCCCTGTGTGTCCTCTCTGTCTCCCTGTGTGTCCCCTCAGTCCCCTGTGTGTCCTCTCCGTCTCCCTGTGTGTCCTCTCCGTCCCCCTGTGTGTCCTCTCCGTCTCCCTGTGTGTCCTCTCCGTCTCCCTGTGTGTCCTCTCCGTCTCCCTGTGTGTCCTCTCCGTCTCCCTGTGTGTCCCCTCTGTCCCCTGTGTGTCCTCTCTGTCTCCCTGTGTGTCCTCTCCGTCTCCCTGTGTGTCCCCTCTGTCCCCTGTGTGTCCTCTCTGTCTCCCTGTGTGTCCCCTCCGTCTCCCTGTGTGTCCTCTCCGTCTCCCTGTGTGTCCTCTCCGTCTCCCTGTGTGTCCTCTCCGTCTCCCTGTGTGTCCTCTCCGTCTCCCTGTGTGTCCCCTCTGTCCCCTGTGTGTCCTCTCCGTCTCCCTGTGTGTCCCCTCCGTCTCCCTGTGTGTCCCCTCCGTCTCCCTGTGTGTCCTCTCCGTCTCCCTGTGTGTCCTCTCCGTCCCCCTGTGTGTCCTCTCCGTCTCCCTGTGTGTCCTCTCCGTCCCCCTGTGTGTCCTCTCTGTCCCCCTGTGTGTCCTCTCTGTCCCCCTGTGTGTCCTCTCTGTCCCCCTGTGTGTCCTCTCTGTCCCCCTGTGTGTCCTCTCTGTCCCCCTGTGTGTCCTCTCTGTCCCCCTGTGTGTCCTCTCTGTCCCCCTGTGTGTCCTCTCTGTCCCCCTGTGTGTCCCCTCCGTCTCCCTGTGTGTCCTCTCCGTCCCCCTGTGTGTCCTCTCTGTCCCCCTGTGTGTCCTCTCCGTCTCCCTGTGTGTCCTCTCTGTCCCCCTGTGTGTCCTCTCTGTCCCCCTGTGTGTCCTCTCCGTCTCCCTGTGTGTCCTCTCCGTCTCCCTGTGTGTCCTCTCTGTCCCCCTGTGTGTCCTCTCTGTCCCCCTGTGTGTCCTCTCTGTCCCCCTGTGTGTCCTCTCTGTCTCCCTGTGTGTCCTCTCCGTCTCCCTGTGTGTCCTCTCCGTCTCCCTGTGTGTCCTCTCCGTCTCCCTGTGTGTCCTCTCCGTCCCCCTGTGTGTCCTCTCTGTCCCCCTGTGTGTCCTCTCTGTCCCCCTGTGTGTCCCCTCCGTCTCCCTGTGTGTCCTCTCCGTCTCCCTGTGTGTCCTCTCTGTCCCCCTGTGTGTCCTCTCTGTCCCCCTGTGTGTCCTCTCTGTCCCCCTGTGTGTCCCCTCCGTCTCCCTGTGTGTCCTCTCTGTCCCCCTGTGTGTCCTCTCTGTCCCCCTGTGTGTCCTCTCTGTCTCCCTGTGTGTCCCCTCCGTCTCCCTGTGTGTCCCCTCCGTCTCCCTGTGTGTCCTCTCCGTCTCCCTGTGTGTCCTCTCTGTCCCCCTGTGTGTCCTCTCTGTCCCCCTGTGTGTCCTCTCTGTCTCCCTGTGTGTCCCCTCTGTCCCTTGTTTGTCCTCTCTCCACAGAAATCATCTGAACACTGACTCAGTTGCTCATGCTGGATTGTTCAATGTGTCTCTGCATCCATTTTTACGCGTTTCTAAATAAAATCCCTTTAATGGTGATGAACCTGAACCATGTCCATAGAAGCAGTTTCTGTTAAACCAAATGAATCCAATGAATGATTGATTTCAGGTTTTAGAGCAGCGTTTTTAAAGGTTTCTACATCTAAGACCAGTTTAAGGTTCTAAGATCATCTGAGTTCCTTTCAGGCAGTTTTGGATTAAATGGTTCTGCCTTTTAAACTCAAAGAGCTACAGAACTGGATAGAAATATGAATAAACTGAGTCATCAGAATGATGGAAACAGGAAGGACTCACGATGACGGGGTTCGTCACCATCCGCCTCAGAGTTCCTATCCGAACGCTCCGACACTCCAGGATGATGCTGTCACACTTGGTAGGCGTGACTTTGGCCTTCTTTCTCTTGGGTGGAAGCTGCTCAGCAGGAGGCTGATTCCCAAACTAGGAAATAGGAAAAGAGAAGGTTTTAATTCCCAGTTGGCTCCTTGGGTATTTCCTGTTTCCACTTCCTGCTACCTGATCTTTCATCCGCGCTCTCCGTGGGATCGTGATCTTTGTGCTGACGTCTTCAAAGAATTCAGTGTTCAGGTCCTCCAGCTCGTCAGCACTCTTCACCGCAGCCTCCACTCTGCCTCCTGAGGGCGCCGGAGAGGAGTGGGCGGAGTCGGCGGGTCGAGGGGAAACGTTGTCCCATCTGTTCACGCTTCCAGTACTGCCTGTTTCTGCCTCCTCTTCCTCATCGTCACTGGACAGGACAACTGAAGAGGAGGAAGAACACAGATTAACCCACCAGGTCCACATCACGAGTACCTTCCTCCATCGTTATTCCTTTCACTCACTGGGATCGTTGAGCTCAGGCTGCTGTCCTGCTGCCCTCGTCTTCCCTTTGGTCGGTGTCCCAGCCCTGCAGTAACTGGACGTCCCGGCTAACAGGGGGATTCTGCCGTTGCTCAAAGGCAGCGGCGTCGCCCTGCTGCCGGTGATCTGTACCGGCAGGGGTTCTTTCATGGTGGCTCCAGGTCTGTAGAAGTTCTGCTGGAGGCCGTTTGGTCCGGGGGAAGGCTGGGACCTGATGGAGGGTCTGGGGCTCGGGGAGGACGAGGCGGCCTGCGAGCCCACCAGAGACTCACTGCTTCCACAGCTCAGGCACCTACTGCTGTCCTCACTCGGCTTGTTGCACTTCAGGCACACCGTGTGGTAGATGGTGGTCCGAACGGGCTACCAAAGAAAAACAGGAGAAACAGTTTTCTACATGTTGTCTCATTCTGACCACAAACCTCAGGGGATCTTCTAAGACAGACCAGGAATACAGACGTTACAACACATCTTCAGCTGGGGTCCCTATCAGAGATCTAGACTACAGCTCACCTCATTCATCTGTATTTATTGAAGCCACTAACTATGAATTGTGGGTAATGAAGTTCCAACCTCTGGGCTCCTCTCACCTCTGTTACTTTGAGCTGAGGGGAAAAAC
Organism: Girardinichthys multiradiatus; assembly: GCF_021462225.1. Classification (NCBI taxonomy): domain Eukaryota; kingdom Metazoa; phylum Chordata; class Actinopteri; order Cyprinodontiformes; family Goodeidae; genus Girardinichthys; species Girardinichthys multiradiatus. The sequence goes on from NC_061808.1 coordinate 447,858, forward strand.
AGACGTTCTCCAGCGGTTTCCTCTTCTGCTGTACACGGCGTTTTATGTTCAGCGTTTCTTCTTCTGCAAAGTTTAAAAATCAGACACAGCAACTGATTTATCGTCATGACGACCAACCCCTGCAGAAGCTCCATCTTTACTGTTGGCACACCTTTGGTTCCCTGAGAGCCCTTCTGACTCAGTAATCTGGAGGACCAACAGCTTCACCGTCCAATCAATAAATAGGTCATTACAGAAATATTGACTTTTTATAACATAAATAAATCCATATTTAAAGAAACGAACACATTAAGTAAATCAATTGTTTACTAGAATATTACTGCATTAACTGTGAAAACATTCTCCGTGCATCATGATCTACTTGGACTGCACCTGATCAAATGGACAACATTGATTGGTCAACCTGTGCCGCAGGTCCACCTCAGACCAATGACTTAAGCGGTGTTAGCCCCACCCACTGTCTGATCCTCAACACCCTGATAGGACAAGTATGCGGTGACTCAACAGATGAGTAAATCACTAAGAATTACTGCTTAAATGCGTCTGTAAAGTTAAAAAAGGTTCAATTAAAAATCTTTTATTTACAAAAACAAAATGATTTGAACATCAATGATAATAAATGTGTGACGTTGAGCACTTTGTGTTTTGCCGTTGCATGGCTCTCTGGGATATTTGAGTTACCTAGAGCAGCGGTGGCATTTCCAGCATGCTCCTGAACTCTGACCTTCATGGGTCCAGATCTAACAGCAGTGGGACAGAAGTGAAGATTGTCCTTCGCTGTTTACAGCAGGACTGAATGAAGCGACAGTAAACAAGCTTAACTGCTAACAGCTATTAGCAGCGAGTTAGCCTCGCTGCTCTGCCTCTTCCATCTTTATGCATCATGTTTGTCTGCTTAACATGGTTTTGTGGAGCAGGTCTGAGCCCACGCTGGTTGTGATGAGGAGGCTGTAGACTTTACCTGGAGGCTCTGGACAGGTGAGGACAATGCTGTCCACTTCCACGGCTTGTTGTGTGGATGAGCAGCTGTTTCTGCGGGAGGTGAGAGCATCACAAAGCCATTCAGGTTCATGTCAGTAAACCATAAACATTGACGTTTGGATAAAACTATATTTCCAATGTTTGTTGCAAAGAAAGTAGAACTACTCATTAAGGTTAAGTCGACTCTGAAGCACAAAGTTTTAAGCTCGTCTCCAGAGTCCTCCACAGGTCCTCAGTGTGCAGAAAACTGAAACGTTTCAGTCAAAAACACAACTGTGATGAAGACTGATGAAGAAGTGCTGCTGACCTTTGAACCGGTTTCCTGATTATCGACGGGACCTGAGCGTGCTGAAAGTGCCGACCCTGTAACATGATGCCTGGAGCAAGTGCCGAAGTGAGGATTAAGTTAAAGTTGGTTCTGGTGGCCGTGGAGGAGGGTGTTGGTAGTGGGAGCGGGACCTCGCTGCAGGACAGGAAACACAGAGTCAGAATCCATTGGAGACAAAACTGCAATGAAACCTTTCCAATAAGACCACAGACTGGTTTGACTGGTTTCCTGTTTGCCTTCAGTCAGTTCAATCAGAGTGGACATTAAAGCAACGAAGCCCTGTTTATTGCTGTTCTGTAGGTTTGTTCTGATTCTTCTCTGTCAGTCTGGACCAACAGCTCCAAAACAAGACATCCTGCAGATAATAATGGGATTCTAATGAAAACCCAGTTGTATTTGGACCTCCATAGTTCAGCCATCCTTGTCATCAGAACCATCAGTTGATGGGTCACAGGAAGTTGGGACTCTACCTGACCCGCTTTTCATTCTGAACCGTTTTTTCTACAAACACAGTTTAAGTTTGAGGGTTTTTCCAGATCTTCCCACAGAATGTTCAGCTTACAGTGTGATGGTGGTTCTGACCCGGAGAAATATTCCAAACCTTTTGGATCCAAGTTCCTTTCATCTCCACATATCCAGGTTCTCCACCCAACGAGATAAAAACAGGCTGCAGGCATTAAATCCCGGCTGCGTTAAACAGAATGTGTTCCAATGAGGATCGTTTCAGATTATTATTTTTGATTTTTGAGAATAACAACATTTAAGCATTTATAAACACATCTTTTAAAAGGCCCACATTTCTGTATTAAAAAAGTTTTTATTGGTCTGATGTAAATGTTGTTTTTTCATTGGCTGGAAGCAGAAAATCCTCATAATTACCAGAAATAAGGACTTGAAAACATCAGATAGTGTTCAGTTAATCTATATAACTCATTGAGCTACTGACATAAATGGACTTTTCAACAGTGTTTTCATTTTTTGAATGGGTCTGTAGATGCTGGTGCAGTCAGACATGAAGCAGCTACACGTCAAATCAAATTCGTTTAAATTCTTCTCCATAATCAGCTTTTATTGGCAGCGCAGCAATCGGTTATAACCTCAGATATGAACTCCATGTTGCTCAGGTTAAAGGATCAATCTAGAGCTAAATCTGCTGGCAGTATGAATAATTCTGGACCTTCTTTGATCTGAACCAGTTGGACTCATTATTAAAAAGCAAATCTGTAAAATCACAGACACTGCCTTCAAATATGCAAACCTAGTTTTTTATGACTACAGTCTTGAAAGTGGTCTTGTATCGGTTTGGACCTCGACTTGTCCCCCCGTCTAGGTTCTGGTATGCTGTGGTCTCGGTCTTGGGTCAGGGGGTCATGACTACAACACCAACTGAAACATGTTCACAGCTGAAAGAAACATTGTAAAAATAAAAATGAACAGAAATGTTTCCTACCCGGATCTTCTGGGGCCCAGTCTGTTCAGAGACCTGATGTGGGTGTTGGATCGGTTTCCATACGTCCTCAGCGGATCAGAAGAACTGTAGTGCCTTAAAGGAGGAGACTGGACCAGGAAAATAAACATGCAATTAACACACAAACTAACCACAACATCAGACTCCAACTATTTATTTCAGTTGCAGACGACTCCAAGCAGCAACTCAGATACCAACACACCACCACCGACTCCCACAGCACCCGGCAGTGTGGACCAGTACATCAACAGAACTACAACCATCTGAATGTTCTCCCACGTAAAGCAGGTGGCGGGGATTTACCTTCTCCTCCGGGGAGGTCATCTGCTGCCGCTCCATCTCCTCCACGCTCACCACGCTCGCTCTGAGGAGAAGAACAGCTCAGCAGGGTTAGCCCCACCCACTGACCGGGAACGCTTCCAGAGACCAATCATCATCAGTTAATATATTTCATTAGAAAATAACAACAATATTCTAAATGACACACGTGCTCGTTCATTAAATACACGTAGTACTAGTACTAGTAGTAGTACTAGTAGTAGTAGTACTACTAGTAGTAGTACTACTACTACTAGTAGTAGTACTACTACTACTAGTAGTAGCTCTCCACTAAGTCCAGCAGGTGTTTCTTCCATGCTGCTGTTTCAGTATCAAACTGGACCTCCTTACAACTTTGGACTCAAGAACAACAACTGCGCCTCATGGTTCTGGTTCTCTTCAGCTGAAAACATCATGTCTGTCAGTACCTGCCATCAACCCAGCTGTTCTCCAGAACCACAATATTATTATATCTGTAATAATATGGAGTATATTTCTGCAGCAGCAATCAAATCATTTTTTAGTCTAAATAGAAATTAGATCAAGTTATGCTTTAATTTAGGTTAATAAAGTAAAACAGGGATATTAGTGAGCATCATAGCAGACCAAACTGGGACCAATATGGTGCCTAATGGGCTGGACTTTAGATCCAACAGAACTGCTTTGGTAGGAACATAGCTCCAAGTTTCAGCAGAAGCTCTTCCAGGCTCTGGTTCCAGCGCTGGGGATAAACTGGACCCATCAGATCTATCAGATGCAGAGTGTTCCATTAGAAAACACTGATGGTAGACTTGTGTTTGTGAACCTGGTCATTACAGAACCTGTTCTACTGAAACCCAAACAGACCGCAGAGCTGAAACCTTTGGTCGCTTATTCAGGAGGAACATGGAGGTTCTCGCTTTTAAAGGGCTCTAAATTGACTGTAGAGCTCCACAGCATCCTGCTCCTATGAATCCAGCGATGATCATGGACCATCACCACCCTGCCTGAACTTCCAGGTCTTGGTCGGGTCTGGGTGGAAACGGCTCTGGAGGTCCATCAGAATATATTCAAAGAAGGTTTTTACAATAATTACTGAGAAGGCTAGAAACAATTGTAACATTTTTAATAAAAATCGGACTAAAACTATTTTATTTTCTGTATTGTTTTATGATCTTTTCAGAGCTGCTGTCTCGTTTCCTGTTAGGAACTTCTTGGTTAAATGAACATTATTTCCAATCCAGTGTCAGGGTATGATTACTTTTGGGCTTAGCTGTATATGTTGCCTGCATTACTGCCTCACTGACGTGACACCCAGAGCGGTTCTAGGAGGCAGAACCCAGACCAGGTTGCAGACTGAGTATTAGCAGAGTACTGCAGGCTGTTTGCACACGGAGTGATTTAAATGAGCTGCAGCTCGTGGAGAAAGCCTCAGCAGAGGGATGGTCCTGCATGTGTGGAGCTAATGTGATGCAGTGCTGAAAACAGGTGCAGAAGTTGCTTACTCTTGTCTCTTCTCCGTCTCACTGTCACCAGGAAGGGAAAAGCTCCAGCTGTGTTTGAACCCTCCATCTCTCCTGGTCTCAGATCTATCCAGGGCTTAAATAATAAACCAGACCTAGATCAGTGCAGGAACAACACCAACACACATGTAGCAGATGAGCTGAACAGAACAGAACCTGCTTTAGCTGCAGAAATACGCTCATGTCAATTCAGTGAAGTATGACCAGCTTCACATCCTTCATTTCATTCATGTTGAAATATTCCCAAACACCTGAAGATGTTTGCTGATGAATTTCCTTCTGCAAACTAAGCAGACAGCAGATGTGACATGAGAGTAGCTCCACGTGTTCTGAACCTGGAGGCTGCACACAGAACCAGTCAGTCTGGGACGCACTGCCAACATGTGGACCAACCTTTATTTGATTATTACATTGTGTTTATTTGGTGAAATTTCCCAATTTCACCAAATAAACTACAAAATCTTAGAAGAAATCGTACAGCAACTAAGCTCTTCTTCCTGCTGTCTCCATGTTTTACCCACAGCTTTACTTCAGAAAGTTTTGCCTGTAATAACATCTGATTTAACACAAATAATAAACACGTCCCTTTTATCAGGTGTTTTCCTCCAGGCCGTAAAAACAGCAATTATCAAACCTTTATTGAAAAAGAACAACTTGGACAAGCTGCTACTACAGAACTACAGGCCTATATCAAACCTCCTCTTCATCAGTAAGATTATTGAAAAATCTGTGTTTCAACAGTTAAACAACTTCCTAACAACGACCAACCGCTTCGATGTCTTCCAGTCAGGCTTCCTGCTCACCACAGTACAGAGACTGCTCTTGTCAAGGTGTTCAATGACATCCGTATAAATGCAGACTGTGGAAGAACCACGGTGCTGGTATTATTGGACCTTAGTGCAGCATTCGACACTGTTGATCACTCCATTTTATTAGAGCGCCTGGAAAACTGGGTCGGCCTTTCTGGTCCAGCACTCAACTGGTTTAAATCCTACTTGAAGGACAGGGACTTTTTTGTGTCAGTAGGTAACTTTACATCAGAGACCACAAAAATCACATGTGGCGTTCCCCAAGGATCCATCTTAGGGCCCCTCCTATTCAATATCTACATGCTCCACCTAACTCAGATTTTAATAAACAACAATGTAAGTTATCATAACTATGCAGACGACACACAGCTATACGTTACGATGTCACCAGGTGACTATGAAGCAATTCAAGCGCTGGGTAAATGCTTAGAAGAAATCAATGCATGGATGGGCCTAAATGTTCTTCAGCTGAATCAAAACAAAACTAAAGTAATAATCTTTGGATCAAAGGAAGAGCGTTTAAAAGTTAGCACACAGCTTCAGTTAATACAGCTAGAAACCAGCAGTCAGGCTGGAAACCTGGGTGTAGTGATGGACTCAGACCTGAACCTTCAGAGGAACATAAAGACAGTAACAAGGTAATCCTTCTATCACCTAAAGAACATCTCCAGGATTAAAGGACTAATGTCTCAGCAGGACCTTGAAAAACTAATTCATGCGTTCATCTTTAGTAGAATTGATTACTGCAACAGTGTCTTCACAGGTCTGCCTAAAAAGTGGATCAGACAGCTGCAGTTGATCCAGAACGCTGCTGCCCGCGTCCTCACTAGAACTAAGAAAGTGGAGCACATCGGCCCGGTTCTAAAGTCCCTACACTGGCTCCCTGTAGCTCAGAGAATAGACTTTAAAATACTTCTGTTAGTCTATAAATCACTGAATGGCTTAGCACCAAAATACATTACAGACTTGTTGTCAGTGGATCAACCACCCAGACCTCTCAGGTCTTCTGGCTCAAATCTACTCTGCAGAACCAGAACCAAACAAGGTATTGCACCGACTACGCCAAAACAAATTCCTTGTATGTCCAAAAACGTACTTGGCAATAAAGCTTTTCTGATTTCTGAGAAACAGCTTTTAGTTCTTATGCTCCACTAATCTGGAATATACTCCCAGCAAACTGGAAAAGCGCTGAAACCCTAAGTTGTTTTAAATAAATATTAAAAACCTATTTGTTTAGAGCGGCCTTTGACTGGGCCATCTAAACATTATTAGTTACGTTTTCAGTCCAATTTTCCTTTCATTTTCTTGTCCATTGTTCTATTCTCTATTTTCTGTATCATTGTAATGTTTTTCCTCGTGTACAGCGCCTTGAGTGCCTTGTTGCTGAAAAGCTCTATATAAATAAACGTGACCTGTGAGTTTATTATTATTATTTTTTATATGAACTGTTTTATGGCAGCATTTCGTTCATTTAGTTTTACTGCTATGTTCATTGGATTTGTATTTAATGTTTTATTGTTTCCTCTTGTTCTGTGCAGCTAAGAAGGAACCATTAAGACATGGAATAAGAGCTCCTTGTTGTGGAAGTAAACCAACATATGCAGGATGTCCAAACCGACCTGAACCATCGGCTGGCAGCTGTCGAGCATCATTAAAGTTTCCTACAATAATCTCACTTCCTGTTTCCTACCAGCACAAACTGGGTTTCTGCAGCAGCTTGAAAGCAGCTGTGAGAAGAAAAGCTCCAGCAGCTGATTGAAGGTTGCAGCTAAGCTTTGCTTCAGTCAAGCAGGTGAAGTACTGAGCTCTGCAGAACCTCAGCGACCTCACAGTCCTGATCATGTTGATGTATCCACCTGGCAGCAGGTCACCCCCCAAACATGTTATACTGAACCTATAACGGTGGACCAAGTCAAAGCCCGTGCCAGCCCAGTTGACCCGACTCGGATCAGCAGACTCGTCACCATAGTGACCAAGGGAAAGATGTCGGTGCAACCAACTGAAGACTGCCACAGAAAGCTGACAGCATAGAGTGGGAGAACATTTTTCTCTACATGCTGTCACCGTTCTGTGGCAGTCTTCTTCATCCAGGAACAACTCTGGTCAGCAGGCTCATTTAAACCATCTCAACATTTTTGATCCTGCCTCTACACACCCAGCAGCTAACAGACATACTTCATTCCCACAATAAGCCTCAACCCTACAGGTCCAGTGACAACCAACCAGTGGACCTCTGGTTCCTCAGGGCTTCATGGAGCAGCTTCTGTTGATCTGCAACCAGCTGCAACACACCTCCTTAAACCTGCTCCTCATCTTCCAGCGGTTCTTCATGTTCACCATCGAGGCATTTCATGTGTTATTTTGTTCCAGTCTGGTTCCAGCATGCAAGCAGACAAATCCATGCTCTTAATAGTTAAATAAGGAACGGAGAAGCTGGAAGTTTCGTCCTGGTCCAAATTATAAGGATCTCCATCCCATCAATCCTCTATCGGTTCTTCTGGCCCAACAAGTCAGACCCATGAAGGTTCTGCCTTCCCACTTCCAGGACCTGCTGATGTCGGCCCAGAGCTAGATACCACAACAGACCTTCACACGTGCACCAGAGTCCATGAGAAGATGGATCCCGGATGGTTTGATGGAAAACCCAGTTCTGATCAACATTACACAAATGGTTGTAATGTTCTGATTTACTCATGTTGACTAACCCATATCAAATGTTAACAGGTTAAGCTGTTAGAGACCAACGGAGTCCAACGTTGACACTGATTTAATTCATTGTGCAGGCCGATCCTACAAACCAAGAACCAACTGCTGCATTCAGTCAGAACATCATGTTCTGGACTCAGACCTGAAGTCCTGAAATATAATGGACCTCTCTCATTTATTCTGACTCACTCGTTTAGCTGCTCCTTTATTTGAGAGGATCTGGATCTCCATTTTAAATGCTACAAGTGTCTTTATTTTGACCATGATCTTGACCTTGTAATCATGTGTTTGGACCCTTTCAGAACTTTGATTCTCTCTTAAACATCCGGAACCTGATTTTAAAGCAAACACTGAATCTAGCTTCTGTTTGCACCTTAAGTGATTTTAGGGGGGTTAACCTAAATGTATTAATAATAATAATACTGTCTATGACCTCAGGTAACATCCCTATGAAGAACATATTTGATCTGAAGCTGAGAAGAAACAATGAATCCAGCTTTTGTTTACATGTTTCCTCTCAGATCTGTAGCTGGCCTGTTAGCATGTTAGTTAGCTCTGGTTATCGGTCTGGTTATAAACTCCGACCAATCCGTGGTTGTTTATCTGTTTGTTGTTTACTTGTTTGTGCCTCCATCTATGGTGTGCCACCATGCTGAGGTGCTACCAGCCTTTCAGCCACGGGAAGGCCCGTCTTTGCTGCAGCTACATCCAGCTAACATCAGCGCTAACGTGGCTAACTGCAGCTCCAAAAACAGCTCCGATCCCGGTCAGAAACAACCGAACCCCCCCTACAGGTCCGAACATACGGCACCGCCGCTGTCCAGGCAGCCCTCCCTGCTCCCCAGCTGGACGGAGGATGAGCAGGAGAAGCAACACAGAACCAGCCGGAGTCCGGTGGCTGTGTGCGGGTAAAGCAACTGCAGCGGGCCGGTCCAGGCTCCGGAGCGGAGTGTCACAGCTTACCTTCGAGGAAAAAGCTTCTTTTGTGGGCCATGTTTATGCCATGACCCGCTTCATGTTGTGGTGATGCACATTAACGGATGGAAACCGAAGATCGGCCTTTTAAAGCTGCTCGGAACCTCAAATACACACCATGCCGGAAGTTTCAACAGCAGGGCTTCAAAATAAAAGCTTTACATATTCTAAAATGGGCTGAACAGGACCAGACAGCCAGGTAATGTAATGGGTTTTCCCCAAAGTATGAACATATTCTGGTGCCTACAGTGAACCTCAGATACATAAAACCCCAGATTATCAACAACATCTGACTCATCAGTTATTTCTCAATAAATCTCCTACAAACATTTCTATAATCTTCTAACATGGTCTCCATCAGCGGTTCTCCTTTATTTTTCTTTGGATCTTGGCTGTTTCTTCACTCAGTCTTAGTCCAATAGGAAAATCTCACAGGTTGATTGTGTTGATTAAAATACAAAACTGTCATTACTATTTACATAAATTCATGACCAAAACTTATTTAAACCAGAGAAGCAACAATATTTCCAGAAGTTGGATGCAACCACTCTATCGAACACCTGGTTGGACCCCATTTTCCATCAGAACTCCCTTAATTCCTTGTGCTACAGAGCCATCAAGGTGCTGAAATCCTTCCTTTGAGCTGAAAGCTTCACAAAGTTGTTGCAGATTCGTCCACTTTATCATATTTATCATCTGGAACCAGTCAGCCCATTCTCCTCTGACCTCTGACCTCAACAAGACATTTTCCTTCACACAGTTGCTGCTATCTGGATGTTTCCTCTCTTTCAGACCATTCTCTGTTAACCTGAGAGATGGTTCTGGTTGAAAATCCCAGCAGATCAGCAGGTTCTGGGTCTGCTCTGGAGTTTCCTTACAGTGAGGTGGTCCTAAATACGTCCAAAGGGAGGTTTCCAGGTCCATCCTGATCAGATAGACCTTGTCAGTTGTCCCCTTTCAATGTGGAGGAGCTGCAGCTCTCACTGGGCTTCCCTTCGATGATGAAGCTCTTCTCCTCATCTTAAAGGCAGAGCTTGGCCACCCTACAGAAGAATTTCATTTCAGATGCTTGGATCCAGGTTCTGAGTCATCACCGGTGAAGGTTGGATCCAAACACCTTGATTACTTCAGACCAAGGCCCACTCCATTTTTTAAGTAAATATGTTTTAATGTATTTCATTGATTCTATTTTATTTGATTATGTTCTCATTTGTGGTCTTGAACATGTTTTATAAGGAATTATGAGAAATAATTAGCAGGTTGATTATGTTTGAAATATGTAAAACTGTTTTAATTCCAGGGTTATTGTCAAGGCAGCTGTTAGAACTGCTTTGAGTCTGAAATAAAATGACTCAGATGGAATGAAAGTAGATTAAATTGTATCAAATTAAATGCAGTGGTGTCCAACAGAGCCACTGCAATATGTTCCACCAGTTTGTATCAGATCGCTTCGTATCACATTTAGTCATATCTCACCATAGTGTATTAAATTATATCATATTGCATCATATTCTATTAAACCATGTTATATTGATGTTCTAGTTTGTTTTTTCCAAACTGTCTTTTATTGAATAAGATTGTATAAAGTTGTATTTTACCACATCATATAATTATATTTAGTTTTAATTCCTTAACTTTTCAAAACGTATTATTAGTCAAATTCATATTTATATTTAAACCAGAATAAATTGACATTGGGGTCAATAAAGTGTAATAAAGTGTGGAATCATGTTAGATCTCACTATATAACTGCTCAGTGAAGACAAATGAACCACTAAATTCAGCTGCAAGTATTGGTTCAGAATATTACTCATTTTTTATGTTTTGTCCCTGATGGAGTCGCACTGGACAGCTAATTCTAGCTGGTTAGTTAGTCAGGCTACCTGCTCAGGTAGCCAGTGTGTAGTCAGCTGCCTAACATACATGTTAACTGTAGTTTTTAAAACACTGTTAACTGAGAAGCTTCTTTAGTTTCCACATCATGGCTATTGATTGTTTTCAGGAAATCTTTCCAGACAGACTAATTAGTCTTTCTCCAGAGCACAGAGAAATTGTAGCAGCCTTCTTTCAGCCAACTAACTGGCAGTGCACAACAGTTGGGGAGGGGGTAAGGTAAGGTAAGTTTATTTATACAGAGCTCGCATCCTTTTAAATTAACCTTAAAGCCTAGGAACAGTATTATGGAAAAATGTAGATGTTATGGAACTAGAACCTTAGACTATATTGAAACCTTTAACTGGGCCGTGCCTTACCTGAGAGATCGTAAACTGGACCTAAAGGTTCTCTGTCAACAGCAGCCTGTCACAAACACACAATCTGTTCCCATTTCTTTAGATGAATATATGATCAGTCCCAATGATAGCACACTCTTCCAATCTGGAATTAGGATCATGGCTTCAGCAGCATGATTCCCAGACAGCCATAGTGGAAAATATGGAGGATGCCGCATCTTCATGATTCGGCTCAAGTTATTGTTGAAATGTCTTTTTTCTGTTTCTTAAGTGAAAATGAGTTTTTTCATCCTCTGCAAGTTCAGCTTCCTCAGATCAGGAGTCCACACCACACACCAGGTCGCCATGGCCATAAGTGGAAACGCCGCAAAAACCCAAAGAAAAACTTTCCCAGGATTTCACAAACCCAAGAAAACGTTCAGGACTGTAAATTGCTACTCGCTGCTAGGAAAGACTAGCAGCCAGTCATCGCTGGTGAGCTTGCAGAGTTTGTTAACCTAATGCCAGAGAAGACAAACATCAGCAATGAGCTAGGAAGTTGGAGCTCTTGTGTTTTTGGTGATTTCTCTGAGCTTCACGCTCTGACCTTGGAATGAATCTGCTGGACGTTCACTCCTGGGAAGATTGGCAGGTGTCTGAGATGTTTTCCTCTTGGGAAGAATGATGGACGTCAGGTAGTTTGGAGATTACCTTGTAACATTTCCCAGATTGATGGACAGCAACAGTTGTTTCTCTACAGACTCTAAACTCAGGGGAAAGTTTAATGGTTATGACAGAATAGGTAGAAAAGCATTGAACCAGTGTGGCTGTTTGGAAGAGTTAAAGGAGGAAACAATATTGCAGCAGGTCCTAAGTTTGAGGGCTGGATGGTGGAGTAGCTGGTTGCACTGTTGCCTTGCAGGAATAAGGTTCTGGGTTTGAATCCCGGCTGGGGTCTTTGTCTTTGTCCTGTGTGACTCTGTGTGGACTGGTGAACTGTCCAGGATGTGCCCTGCCTCTAGCCCAGTGACTGCTGGAGATAGGCACCAGCACCAGCACCAGCAACTTTGCAAGTACGAGCGGGTACACTCTCAGATTTGGAAAGCTACATCTGAATGAAGAACAAGACAGTGAGACCAAAGTAAGGTAAGTTTATTTATATAGCTCTTTTCAGCAACGAGACACTCAAAGCGCTGTACCTACAATTACAAAGCAAATAAACACAGATACAGACACAGAAAAACAAATGACAAAATCAAACAACAGAGGTAATTTAAAAAAGTAAAATAAAATAAAGACAATAGAATGATGAACAAGAAAATGAAAGGAAAATTGGACTGAAAACACAACTAATCATGCTTAGATGGCCCAGTCAAAGGCCACTCTAAACAAATACGTTTTTAATCTTGATTCAAAGCAACTTGGGGTTTCAGTGCTTTTCCAGTTTTCTGGGAGTTTATTCCAGATTAGTGGAGCATAAGAACTAAAAGCTGCTTCTCCATGTTTGGTTCTGGTTCTGGTTCTGGTTCTGCAGAGTAGATTTGAGCATGTAGATATTGAATAGGAGGGGCCCTAAGATGGATCCTTGGGGAACGCCACATGTGATTTTTGTGGTCTCTAATCTAAAGTTACCTACTGACACAAAAAAGTCCCTGTCCTTCAAGTAGGATTTAAACCAGTTGAGTGCTGGACCAGAAAGGCCGACCCAGTTTTCCAGGCGCTCTAATAAAATGGATCAACAGTGTCGAATGCTGCACTAAGGTCCAATAATACCAGCGCCGTGGTTCTTCCACAGTCTGCATTTATACGGATGTCATTGAACACCTTGATAAGAGCAGTCTCTGTACTGTGGTGAGCAGGAAGCCTGACAGGAAGACATCGAAGCGGTTGGTCGTTGTTAGGAAGTTGTTTAACTGTTGAAACACAGATTTTTCAATAATCTTACTGATGAAGGGGAGGTTTGATATAGGCCTGTAGTTCTGTAGTAGCAGCTTGTCCAAGTTGCTCTTTTTCAATAGAGGTTTGATAATTGCTGTTTTTAGGGCCTGGAGGAAAACACCTGATAAAAGGGACGTGTTTATTATTTGTGTTAAATCAGATGTTATTACAGGCAAAGCTTTCTGAAGTAAAGCTGTGGGTAAAACATGGAGACAGCAGGAAGAAGAGCTTAGTTGCTGTACGATTTCTTCTACGTTTTTGTAGTTTATTTGGTGAAACTGGGAAGTTTTGTCAAACTCAGTTCTAGTTGGAGACAACATTGGTCCTGGAGTTGATGTGGATGTTCTGACTGCCTCTCTGATCTTTTGGATTTTTTCAGTGAAGAAGTTAACAAATTCATTGCAGGTCCTGGTAGAGTGGAGTTCAGATGCTACAGTTACAGGAGGGTTTGTTTGTTCAGTTGTAGGTTATATCTGTATAGTCTCTCTTTATAGATAATATAGTGAACCTGGAGTCCAGTCTTTCTCCACCTGCCTTCAGCTTTTCAACACACCTTTTATTCACTTCTGACTGGTGGAGCACTTCTCCATGGAGACATTTTCTTCCCAGAAACGACTTTCACTTTAATTGGAGCAATTGAATCAATGATGTCTGAGATTTTAGAATGAAAGTTATCTACCAGCTCATCTACAGTGTTACAGGGCAAAGTGGAGGTAGAAGAGTAAATCTGGTTAAAGGTTTCAGCAGCACCGTCCTTAAAGATGCCTTTTCTTATCATGTCTCTTTGACAAACTGAGTCATTGCAGATGATGCTTTCAAAAATAACAGAATAGTGGTCAGATAGAGCAACATCAGTTACAGACACCTTGGAAATGTTTAGACCCTTAGTGATGATCAAGTCCAAAATATGTCCCTGTTTGTGCGTTTGCTGTTTAACATGTTGAGTCAAACCAACATTTCTAAGAGTGTCACATAGATCTATTGGACTTCTTTCTTCAGGATTGTCCATGTGAATGTTGAAGTCTCCCACAATAATTAAACAGTCATAATCAACACATATCACAGATAAAAGTTCATTAAAATCACTGATAAAGTTTGTTTTGGACTTAGGAGGCCTGTAAATATTCAAGAACATGGTTCGGACCGGGCTCTTTACCTGGAAAGCCAAATATTCAAAAGAGTCAAATTTGCCCAGAAATACTTTTATACACTCTAATAAATCTTTAAACAAAGTGGCCCCTCCACCTTTTCTTTGCTGTCTGCTCTCACAAAGAAAATTGGAGTTCGAAGTAGAGTAGAGATGTTTGACCATAATGAGGAGCTCCATGTATGGAGAAAACAAACCTCGCAGATCAGCACAAACACCTCATACCAGCTGCCAAGGACGGTAGTGGAGGGTTGATGGTTTGGTTTGTTAAAGAGCTGCAGGACCTGGGTACCTTGTAATCACTGACTGAACCTCAAACCTCCTCTGTAAACCAAAGGATTCTAGACTGTAATGTGTGTCCATCGGTCCAACAACTACAGCTTGGTTCAAACTGGGTCTTCAACAGAACAATGGTCCCAGCAGCTATTTTATAACAGAATGACTGAAAAGTCATCAAGGAGTTGCAATGGACTAGTCAAAGTCAGACCTCAGCCTGATTGAAATGTTGGACCTTCAGAGATCTGAGCAGAAACAACAATGAACTGAAGCAACGGTTGAAAGAAGAGTGGACCAGAACTTCTCCAGAATAATGTCAGACTGTTAAAGTCAGATAGAAACCACTACTGAGGGTTTTTACTGCTGAAGGAGGTTCTACAGGACAATGGATCGCAGGGCGGGCTCACAAAGCTTTTCCATTTTCATTTAAACTTCTTTAATAAATAAAGACAGTCCGTTATTTGTGTTCTTTTTTTCTTGAGGTTAGCTTGACGCTAACACCAACAGTGAAGCTGGGTGGCGGAGGTTGATGATATGGGCGTATTTTGCTCTGGTTGTTATCAATCTAGATAAAAACTCTAGTTTAGATCTTCAAACAGACCCTGACTATAATATCTGCAAAGTTACAGCAGAATGAGTTTTTTAAACTCCATAAGATTCATTTATTAACACACAGGAACCAAAATAACTGGACAAGTTCAAATGAAATTTTACCTTTGTGTACCAACAGGTGGCGCCAGTGTTAGAGATTCCTGACAGGATGTTTCCAACAATGTTTAAGCAACATGAGGTCATGCTTCAGTCCGGTCGGGAAAACAGAGGGGGAGCCTCAGAGCTCCTGTGAGGGCATTGAAATGTTCATTCAGAAACTTTAGGTTGAGGTTTTTATTAAACACTTTTCCTCTGTGGAGTTGTTTTATTAAGTGATGTTGTTGGTTTAAATGCTGCTGTGATTTATTGTGTTAATAGTTACAGGAATTTTACTGTGTAAAATAATAAAAATATGTTTATGTAATCTGAATAAATATGAAAATCTCTGCAGATGATGATCAGCACCAAACAAAGGTCAGCCAGTCTGTCGGGTTTCCAGAGGCGGTTCGTCAACACAAACTCCCATCCTTCATCTCATGAACAGATCTGACTCTCTCTCATCAGGATTCAATTCAGTTCAATTCAGTTTTATTTATAAAGCATCAATTCACAACAGACGCCGTCTGAAGGCTCTTCACAAAGACTTTGAATGGTGCAGGGTTGATGGGGAGGTTAGAATAAACTACTGAGTGTTAGAGTTTGGACATTTTAGAATGTGAAGGGGCACTAAGTATAATAATAAACTGATAAAGTTTCTCCATCTAGAGACCACTGATGGTCATTGTTATACTAAAAACCACAAGGATTGGGATACCTCCCTCTGTCAGACTGATTATAACCAATGGAAAAGAGAAGGAGTCATACGGGTAGCAGAAATGGAGGGTGTGTTTGGACCTCAACCATAACTGAGCCAGTTTAGGCTAAACCTGACTCCCTCTTACTCCAACCAACAGGGAGGAAGGCGGAGGTAAAAATAATTGGAGAGTGTTGTTTCCTGTTGCATTGTGTGAAAGGTGGGTAACTTTAAAATGGACTAAGTCAATACAATCAAATCATATAGATTTTAAGTCAAGTTCATACATTCCAGTTAATCCTAACTATCAAACAGTCAGATTCAGTTATTTATTCAAATTGGATAAAAAGTTTTTCTATCTAAGGAAACCCAGCAGATTGCATCCAGTCAGTGACTTGCAGCATTCACTCCTCCTGGATGAACATGTAGAGACAGTGGACAGTCACTGGTGTTGACTTTGCAGCAATCCCTCATACTGAGCATGCATGTAGCGACAGTGGAGAGGAAAAACTCCCTTTTAACAGGAAGAAACCTCCAGCAGAACCAGAACCAGGCTCAGTGTGAGCGGCCATCTGCCACGACCGACTGGAGGTTAGAGAGAACAGAGCAGAGACACAAAGAGAACAAAGAAATCAGAGCAGTAATTAAATTATTTTGTTTCACAAGACATCCCTCTTCCAAACAACACTTTCCAGCACCTTCTGGGGAATTTAAGGCTTTTCCAGGCCAGAAGTGACTGAATCAAGAGCATGTGAAAAATTATTCACTCCTTCCAGATGTCCTGACCCGAGAGAAGGTTGCAGTGTTGTGGAAAACATCCTGCGTTGTTCTGTACCAAAGAAAACTCACCCATCAGTCCTCAGTGCTATAGACCTGTTGCCCTGACATCCCACGTCATGAAGGTCCTGGAGAGACTCCTGTTGGTCCACCTGAGTAAGCAACCAATGATCAGGACTCCCTTCAGTTTGCTTGTCGCTGTGGAGTTGGAGCTTTTCAGACGTGTTGAGTTTTGTCAGATAATCACACCTGAAGTTTAATCTCATTCCATAGCAGAGAGTAGATTTAAAATTAAAGCTTACCAAATAAAAGTATGAAGAGAACCAGGCTTAGAACCGGGCTGTAAGCAGGAAGAAGGAGGAGGAGGAGGAGTGGACGTGTTCCTGATACTTCAGCTGTTTGTGAAAGCCTCAGTCAGTTGGACCGCTGGCAGGCTGAGAGAACAGGTTAAATATAGAGCATAGTGTCACCACTGATGACCTCAACCAACCGGTCTGAAACCAGCTGGACATCCTGAGGTTCAGGCTGCTTCTCCTCAGTAATGACCAGGCTGAACTTCATGTTGCTGTGGTGGTACGCACCTCTAACCGTGATTGTGAAGAAGAAGAAGGATCAAAGTTTGACTACAGACTAGAAGGTTTGTGATGTTGTGAGACGGGTCAGCAGAGGACTGAGGTTTGGAGCAGACAGCTGAGAAAACAGGTGAGTGATTCTGAGATCTTCACCTGCAGGTTGGTGATGGAAGCTGCTGATATGATTCATGATGAACACAATATAACAGAGAGTGGATGAAACCTCCGATCCATCCAACGTTCTTTCATGTTCTCCATTCTGAACCAGATCTGAACCAGATGTTCTGTTTAATTGTTCTTCATCAGCAATTCTCCACATCTTGTGTCTCTTTGGACTTTAGCTGCTTTTTCACTCAGCTTTGGTGTGATCCACGGTCTGGCTATATTCAGAAGACTCAGAAACTCTGAGCTTTGAACCAATCAGGAACAAACCGCTGTTTGTCAACTCATAAACATCTCAGCAAAGAATCATTTTAAACTGGCTCTTTGTTACCAGAATATTGTTCTAGAAACACAATTTATTCCAGTTTCTTTTGTTGAATCTGGAAAAATCCCAAATATGAAACAGGGAACATCAGAAATGGGATTTTATCTCCATCCAGAGCCTGGCATTGAGTAGATGATCAGATGAAGGTTATTGTCTTTGACATAATCTAATAAACTTAAGATGCTCTCAGTCAATGCCGGCAATATGGCTTTGCACCCAGGGTGCCCTTCCATCAGTGGGCGGTATGGGTTAGGTGAGCTGAGGCTCAAACTACCTTCTGTTCCTCGTCCACATGTCCAGCCACTGAGTCGTGGTCGTCTCAGTGCGATGCAGATTGGCAGTTGACAAGAAAACACGCTGATAAATGCAGCTGGATCATGATGCGTAGTTTGGTGTCTTATTCACAGCTTCCTATTCAGTTAAAGGTCTATTTCACAGTTTATTAAGGTCTCTGGACTGCATTTCATCTCCAGCTCAAACCTTAAAACACTTTGACTAATCAAACTGATGTTATTGTAGCTAGAGAGGAATGAACAGTTTGAAATGTACAAAACCTTTCATCTATTTGTGAAAATGGTGCCTTGTTGTTTAGGGTTGGCATTAACAATCTAACATATTACTGTGTCAGGTGTTTATTCAGATTACTATTATTATTTTTATTATTATTGGGCTGTTTATTATTATAATGCTGCTTATTTTGATTATTATGTTTTTTTATTATTATAGTTAAGGTGTTTATTTAGAGTTTTTCCTTATTAACTTCAAGAGTTTTCGGATTTGCTGCTAATATTTTTCACCACACTCTCTCTGATCTTCTGGTTTAACTAATCCTAGCGAACTGATCCAGGTTGGTTATGACGCTGTAGGTTATAATCAACTTTGAATCTGTGCCTGTTTGTGGAAACAATATGACCAGTGACATCATGCATCAAGCTGCGTTTAACATGAAAACAATGATTAGAAGATCTGGCCTAGCAGATTCGCCCAAAATGACAATCTGTTTGGTTTTCATTGAGTTTTAGAGAACTGAAGGACAACCACTGTTCAGAGCTGGGCTGGGACACAAAACTGGCCTGGGCATTTTGAACAGAGACTGGCCCACCAGGTATTGATGGAAAGACAATGAAGCCTATGAATGGAAAAAAAACCTTGTGGCACGCTGTCTTATTGGTGTATATGTAGTTGGGTTATGGTCATAATGTCATTAATGTACATTAACATTATCAAGAATCAAAATTGTTGAAACGTATACTGTTTGCAGATCACACAAATAGTTTTTGTTCTGGGAAATTATTCCAACATATCCTAGAAATGATTAAAACAGAAATAAACAAATTAAAAGTATGCTTTGACAGAAATGAACCCTCATTAAACCTGAGTAAAACAAGGATTATTCTTTTTGGATGGCATAAAACAAAGCCTAATGTGGAACTAAAAAATGAAAACACACAAATTGAACAAGTAAATAAAATACTATTTCTTGGTGTAATCAGGGATAACAAAATCTGCTGGAAACCTCATGTGAATTATTTAAGAGCAAAGTTGGCAAAATGCACAGCAATTCTTGGACATATAAGCTATAGTCTGGATTGCAAATCACTGTATATACTATACTCATCAAAGTTTTTACTGTACCTGTCCTATTGTGTAGAGGTCTGGGGAAATACTTACAGAAGTGCTCTCCAGCAGAAATGCACACTTCAGAAAAAAAGCAATAAGGGTAAAACACAAAGTAGGATCCACAGAACATAAAAACCTATTATTTTTAAAATCACGTACTTTGAAATTTCTGGACTTGGTTAAATATAAAACAGTACAGATAATGACAAAAATATTCAGGAAATGTTCACAGAAAGAGATGGAGGATACAATCTAAGGGGAGATTTGAATTTAAAAAACAGAAAACAACAACAGTGAAATGTATGTTCACATCAAGCTGTGGAGTGACTTTGTGGAACAGCTTGGATAGAGAGATGAAGCACAGTATAAACATGAATATAATCAGAAAAGGTCAAATAAAATCCTAATAAATAGGCAAATTGAAGTTGAAGGATATCTGTAAATACTATGGGGCATCGCAGGATGATCTAGGTATCTATGCTGCTTTAAATTGTGCTATCTATTCTTTAAACAAAATGGATGCAATATATGTTCATTGACAGGGATATGTATGTATTATCTGAACCTTGATAAAATATATAGTTCAGAATGTATCTCATAGATGTATATAGAGACCAAAGACATGAAGGGGTGGGGATATAAAAAGTGTGAACTTCTCACACCTTTTCAAACAAATGATTTTGATCCAATAATTCTTTTCAGTTTCTTTTATGTGTGTGGGTGTGTACGTGTAAATTGTAAATACATATATATATATATACATATATATATATATATATGTATATATATATGTATATATATATATACATATATATATACATATATATACATATATATGTATATATATATACATATATATATATATACATATATATATATACATATATATATGTATATATATATATACATATATATATATATACATATATATATGTATATATATATATGTATATATGTACATTTGTTCAAAAGAAATCATTATTATTTCCAAAAAATGCCAAGAAATCATCACACCTGAGTTATTGTTTCAGGATGTAAGAAGGTGCTAACATAGTAGATATTTGAGCTCTTCTGCTCTTCTCTTCTGGAGATGAGCTGCATTCTCTGATGAGCTCAGAAGAACCCAGAATGGGAAGAAGGTAAGCTGGCTGAGGTGGTGTGATGCTTTGGTCTCAGTTCTGCTGGGAAACCTTGGGTCCAGCAGTCATGTGGATCCAGCATCATCCTCCCTGAATCTCTGGGATGTTGTGAACAAACAATCCAATCCTTGGAAGCTACATTCCTACCTTCTAAGGTTAAAGGATCTGCTGCTGACCTTCAGAGGTCCTCAGGAGAACATGAGGTGACTGATTTGGAGAGCTCCTCAGCTTGGTCAGTGCAGATTTCATTTCTAAATGTCATTTTCAGCTGGAGAGCTGCTTTTCTGACAGCTTTCTAACTACGGCCATGTCTCCTATCTGTTCTCCTGTGAACTTTTGATCTTCTCGCCCGCAGTAGAACTGAGTCTCTGCAGCTTTTTGTGGCTGTTTCTCTGGAGTCTGCTATGTTGTTGCTGAGTCTTCCAGCCCAGAGCCAACTGATAAAGACCATGAGATCATTGCTCCATTTGGCAGCGTCCGCCCTCCTGTTTGGTTTCATAACAGATGCTGTTGCCATGACAGCATAACTCAGAGTGTGTTTGTCACACGGCTGATGATAACATCCAGAAGAATCACTCTGGGAATGTGTGAAGATGAAACTCAGAGCTCAGCTCTA
Source organism: Girardinichthys multiradiatus (assembly GCF_021462225.1). NCBI lineage: Eukaryota > Metazoa > Chordata > Actinopteri > Cyprinodontiformes > Goodeidae > Girardinichthys > Girardinichthys multiradiatus. The sequence continues at coordinate 469,111 of NC_061808.1, forward strand.
AATCATTGGTGTAAAAATGTGGTTTTTTGAGCAAACAATTCATACGTTTAAAGAGTCAAAAGGTTAACATCAGTGTGCAGGCTAGCTGCTACTAGTAGCAGCACAAGACAATTTCTGTGGTGGTCTGGAGGATTGTGCCAGAGAGGTCTTAAGGTCCGGTGTCTTTTGTCTCCTTTGTTCTTTCCTTTTATAACTTTTATGGAGAGAATTTGAAGGCAGAGCCGCGGGGCAGAGGGCCTCCAGTTTTCACAGAGGATTTGGACTGCTGGCGTCATCGAGCTTGGACCTTCTACATTCCAACCTTTGCCCATGGTCATGGGCTCTGGGGGAAAAAGAATGAAATTGAAAATACAAGCTGCTGAGATCCGCTGGGTGGCTGGAACTGTGGAGAACACTGCTGCAGATCAAGCTTAATGTGGAGATATTTTAACTGATTGAAAAGCTCATATCCAGCTTTCCTCCAGGAGCTGGATGTGTTGCGGAAAAGGAAAAGAAGCGATCTATCCTTCTTTGACTCCCATGGCGTCCTCCTTGCCTCCTCCTCCTCTCTCACATGTTGTGAGGGAAATGACCTCATGCTCGGTGCATTTTGAAGGCATGTGAGTCGGCTGTGGCTCAGCTAGATGTTCAGAGTGACGTCAGCTGGCAGAGTGAGAACCTGCTGAGTCTCAGCCCAAAAAGCTTCATCCCCAATGAGTGACCAGGCCTGGGAAAGTTATTTTATATCCCTGAGGAGCAGTTTTGATTCTGAAGACAACTGAGATCATTGAGGTTGTTGGAACAGGACATATTTGTCTCATCAAAGAAGATAAATATTGAAATCCATATAAAATCAGCAGCTTACTCCAAGTCCAACAGCTGTAACCCTGTGAAGGATGTCTGCAGATGTCTGTGAGCTTTTCATCATCATCTTCTGCTAAACAAAAGGTCTAAATGTACAAACCTAACTCTAAGAAAGGAGGACGATTACTTCTTACTGTCAAAAAGAAACATGGAAATAATTGAAACTGGATTCAAAGAAAGTTCAAGCTTTAGAAGAAACCATCTCTGCAGATTTGTTCAGGAAGGATCGGGTTTCTCTCAGGTTCTCCTGCAGGAAGTTTACACAGTTCTCTGCAGCAACTGGTACTTCTGACCCGTTTTCCACACCTGGTTTCACCTGAAACTGGACAGCTTTTGTGGCTTTGTATTTTTGCAGAGCCTCTTGGCTTCCCTGCCCCTCACTCAGCTGATGAGCTTTAACTGTGCCCTGTACGGAAGAAGGTAACGAGGTCCAAAGGCAGGTTCTGTGAACCCAAGTCTGAGTGCAGACGGTCAAACCTGAGTTTTAGCTTCTCACTTATAATCTGGAAGCTGTGAATCTGTCATTCATGGTTTGGTTACCATCAACAGACTGGTGTTAACTCAGAACTCAGGAATCTCAACCAAACATCTGTTGGATCAAACAGAAATCTTTGGTAACACTTTGCTCTGAACGTGGAGGAACTCGACGTGGTTTTGTTGGACCTTGGGTGTCAAATACATCAGCTTAATTAACAGATGTCATACCTGGTGGATAATATAGAGTGCTGCACTAAAATGTCTGTCTGTTAACAGTTTCTGTGTTCAATTTCTCAGTATTCTTTTCTTCTGTGGTTTTATTTTTCTTGAAATGTGTAGACTTCAATAATCCACAAATGCAGCAAGCTAGACCCTCAGCATGATGCTGCCTCCACCATGCTTCTTGTCATTGTGGCCAAACAGTTACAGCTTTTCTTATCTAACCATCTAACTTCTCTCCAGAAGCGTTTGGCTTGTTCTTGCTGGCAGCTGCAGATTTTAGTCCAGCTTAAGGGTGTTGGTTTTGGGGCTTTCTTGGCCAGCTTCCTCTCAGTGCATGGGCGTCTCTGTGGACAATGATCAGGAGCTTTGGAGCAGACAACGTCACAGTTACGCTGTTTCTGTCATGACTGGCCGAAGGTGATGAAATTCTCCTGCATGAAGCTGAAATCCCGTCTGAACAAGCTGTTTGAAGCATTTGACCCAATTGAGATCAGTCATGTTGTGTTCTTTGACCTGTAATGTTGAGCAGTTTTTGCAGAGGTCAGAACATCCTAATGTGCATCTGGAACTTTCCATTTGTAGGTAATTTTTGAGGCTCAGCAGGTTAATGGAAGTTAAAGAAGTGCAGATATATCTCCATACCTGCATATGACTTCACTGTGATCTTTCTGCAGATCTCAGATATTACTGAGACATGTTGTGGTTTAGAGTATTTTGGCTTTATTTGATGCATATGAAAGATGATTTATTTACAATGTTTCAGCAAAGACAGTTTACCTGGAACAAGCCATTTCAGTGTCATTTTCTGAGCCATGGAGTCTTTACTACGGGTGTACCGATTGATCGGTGATGGGGTGATACTTACATATGCAACCAATCTTATTCACTGATCTAATCTACCTCTGCAAAGGTCTAAAAATCAGCCATTGTCCTTTTGCTCTGCCATGAGAGAGGGCTGACTGACTAACCCGCCCACCAGGATGTTTCTGCATGTGCCCGGTTAACAATAGTCTGACCTGACAGTGTCAGACTATTGATACAAAGAGTTGATATCAGCTGAAATTGAATCAGCAGATCAGACTTCTTAAAGATCGGTGATTGGCCAAAAAGAAAAATCCCTAGTTTTTAATGCTTCATTTACAACTCCCTATATTATTATATTATTATGCATTTCTGTCCTCTTCTCTTTGACTTCAATTCATACTTATTGTTGATTAATGGAAAAATGTTGTTTAACAGTTTAACAGGTCTGATGATAAAAGTTGAACAGTATTGGAATAGATTCGGATGCTCTGTTGCTCTGGGTAACGTCACTTCCTGTTTTTGCTGTTGGTGAATTGTTTGGTGTGTGAAGCTCTCTCGTTTGATCTGATTTCTCTCTACTGTGATATCTCTTACTTGTTCTAATACATAAGCACGTTAAAACACTTACTTTCTGTTGCTGCATTTAATGTTTGGGGACTCTCCGTGTCTTACATGGTTTTTCTAGTAGTGGTAAAGGGGTCAATAGCTTAGCTTTAGCTCCACCATGGCTACCCGTTCTGCTTTTTCTCTCTCTGAGTCTCCTCCTCTCTCCTGCTCTCTGTGTGTCAGATGTTCAGTTACTCCTCTGCCTCCTTTAGTGATAATGGGACGTGTAATAAATGTAGCATTTTTGTAGCTTTGGAGGTGAGGGTGTCGGAATTGGAGGCCCGGCTCCACGCTGTTGAAAAACCAGCAGATAGCCGAGGCCCCTTAGTCAGCGCGGAGCCACCGACGGTAGCTCCCCGTAGCAGTCCTCCAGCACAGCCAGGGCCTCAGGCCGGTTGGGTGACAGTACGTAGAAAGCATAGTCCTAGATCCCAGCCCATAGGTCACCACCAACCCGTCTGCGTTTCTAACAGATTTTCCCCGCTCAGCAACACACCCGCTGAGAAACCAACTCTGGTAATTGGCAGCTCCATAGTCAGAAACGTGGCACTAGAGACACCAACCACCATAGTCAAATGTCTGCCAGGGGCCAGAATGGGCGACATCAAATCCTACCTGAAACTGCTGGCTAAGGATCAGCTTAAATACAGTAAGATTGTTATTCACGCTGGTGGTAATGACACCCGGTTACGTCAATCGGAGGTCACCAAAGTTAATGTTGCTTCGGTGTGTAAGTTTGCCAAAACAATGTCAGATTCCGTAATTTTCTCTGGTCCCCTCCCTGATCTGACCAGTGACGACATGTTTAGCTGCATGCTGTCATTCAACCACTGGTTGTCTAGGTGGTGTCCAGAAAACGATGTGGGTTACATTGAAAACTGGTGAACATTTTGGGGAAAACCTGGTCTGATCTGGAGAGATGGCATCCATACCACTTTGGATGGAGCTGCTCTTCTTTCTAGGAATCTGACCGAATTTATTAGTTCTTGTTGAAGTACCCCTTTACTGGGGCCTTCTGCGCGTTCGTTTATTCACCGTAACCTGGAGGAATTCACAACACATTAGAACAAATCACACGGAGACAGCTGTATGTCGTTCAATTACCTGGGTCCAGGGGAAGAAGAGCTCATGTAGGTAGGATACACCGAGACTTCTTCTGCTCTCTCTCACTGGGCTCATTTCTTTTATTAAAACACACACGAAAATGGGCAGCGCCCTTGTTTACAATATTTTCTACGTACACATTTTTCCGGCTGACCATATTTAGACAGGTACTGTCCACCAGCTGCATCCTGTATCTACTGATATAAGCAGGGAGTAACTCAGTCAGTTGTACTATCTCTAATTTTCACACTCCTACAGTTCTCAGTAATTTTCCACTTCACCTCTCCTGTGAGAAATACTTGTGCAGACCACACAATGTCTTATACTAACACATGTTACACATTTTATTTCCCACACTGGTTATGAACATAGTAATAATAATGACGCACACACATAATATATCTCCACAATTTCCCCCTTTTGAAGTCTCCTAAGACTTCACCACTACTTGAAGATGCTTCATAAAATATTTGAACAGTCATTACAACCTGTGGAGCAGAAGGAAATGTTTGTCATCATGCTTTTTGACCTTGCCTCTAATGCCTTTGACCCTGCCTCCAATGCCATGCCATGTGCCCAGGGACTATTGTCTGTCCGGCCTTTGTAGTCCCAAGGATGCTTACAACCTTCTAAATCTTGACAGGGAGTATTGACCCCTCTAACTGGAGGGTGTCTATCCGTGCTTTATTCCATAGTATGTCCAAATATGCCAATATAATATTCTACCATCCTTCTGCTCCCTAGACAGTAATACATATCAGACGCCCTGTCAATTAGTCTTATGGGTTAATCTTCGTCCTCCTCCTCGTTAGCATCAACCGCAAGCAAAGGCATCATATGGGAAGGAGGAGGTGCGGTTTTCCCTTCAATGGTTGTAGTAATAAAGCGAACAATCAAAGATCTTATACATGGTACACAGCAACATCCACAGGTAACCATAATAGCTACAAAAACAGCAATCAACCCTTTCCAGTGTCCAAACATGCCCGTCATCCAGTCTTCTAACGGATTGTCTAATCCTGAGTGCTCATGCAAGGTGGCGGAAAGTGTTTTTAACCCTTCTAAAGCTTTTGAGACGGAACCATCAGGTGCAGTGTTGTTGGGAATAAAAGTGCAACACATATCCCCAAACATCGAACAGACGCCCCCTTTTTCTTCTAACAACATATCTAATGCCATTCGGTTTTGCACAGCCATGGGGGAGGTTGGTGACACTTGTTCAGACAGGCCTTCTACTGCATCCCTTGTTAAGTTAGCTAGACGTAAAACATTGTAATGGATGTAGTTGATGCGGTCTACGTTTTTATTTGGGGTCACCGGAAAAAATGCTGCAATTATTGGGATATTTTCAAAACTTGCTGAGATTTGATCCGCGATTTTATGTTCATTTGGCACTCCCCGTGGTACTCCTATTGCATCAGTGTAAGTGGGGGAGCCTTGACTCAGGTCAAAGGTTCCTGCGCTCCTTTTCATGACGTGCCTTCTTCTTCTACGTGTTAACGCCCTGGTCTTATCATGAGTGGTCGTGGCAGATGTTATATTAGGTCCTATCAGGACCAGTGGTGCCTGTAGCCTGACCATGGCACACAATCCTACAGTCTCTTGTGGGATATTAGTGAGCAGTCTATGGTCTCCGCAATAATAGTAGAGTCCTGATCTTGCCCAGGGACCTATCACTGAGCCTGGCACCGTGATGTTACACCAATCACGAGGAATTTGTCCTACATTTGCCTGTGGTGTTGTGGAAGTGAAGTTAAAGCAAGTGTATGTGCCATTTCTTCGTTGAGGGGTAAATGGTCCTGTTTTAGTGTTATTGGGGATGGGAGGAAAAATGCTGGCTAGTGTGGTGCAGTTAGCTGGTGTGGCCTCCTTAGTTAGTTGTATCATACAATTGTAACCCCACGTGTCCTCTGGATACAGAGGGGCGGGATCTGTGGTAAGATGTGGTCGGGCCGAGGCACAGGCCACACAATCAGCTTTGCTTTGTTCTTTTGCTGTTTGAGCGATCCATTTAAGCCATAAGTTATCATCTGAATATCTCGTAGCCATCTGAATAATGTCTAAAGGTTGTAGGGTGGAATAATCTCTTTTGATGGTTTTACCGTGGTCAGTGGTGGTGTTTTTATTGAAATTAACTTTAATCAGTCCCTGAGGGTCAAACCCCATATACCATCCTGTGTTGAAGTGAATACCTAGAGCCAGATACTAATTCGTTCCATTGATGGGATTCTTCCAACAAACCCCGTTGTAGACCCTTTATGGGCAGTAATAAGGGGATCTTAACGCCTTCGCCTTTCCCTGGGAGCACTCCACCGGTCAGAAAGAATTTTTCAGAGTGAGCTTTTTGTTGTGTGTTCAAGGAAGATTTGGTGGGGATCCAGGTGCGTCCGCTCCATGTTATAACCGCTCCCCACGTCCCTCCGCATAGAGGAGGATTACCAGACTTTGTTACCCTATTGGTGGTGTTATCCGCGCAATAAACTGAGGTTTGTTCGTTGGCGCATAAGTAAAAGTCTACTTTTGTGAAATGAGTGAACTCGTCGCCACAATTTATGACGTTGCAGAGGTCAGTTTGGAATGTGGTTGTCGATCCTAGGGTGTAATTTAACTGAATTCCACCAAAATCTCCAAGGCACTTGTCTGTGGGAGGAGGGGAGACGCTCCACCTGGATATTTTATTTTGATGATGACTGGTACATGTTTGGAAAAGCAGTTCACAATACAAACCTAGAATCAATGTGACAATGAAAAATGATAAAACACCTATACCTCCCGTGACCCAACCCTTAAAGGCCCTGGGTCGTAGATTTTTACCTCCCATTCTTTTCAAAGGTACCTGCAAAGGAAGATAAGGATTAACAATATGGTGAAACACAAAAGACCTCTTTTTGTTTTTTAAAGTTCAGAGTGTTCAGTTCAGTTCTCGGTGGGAGAGCAGCTACGACCACCAGTGAAAGAGAGGAAAGCTCGATCACATCCGCCTCTTCTGTGTGATGTTCTGGTCTTCACTCACAGGTGTAGACTGACCTGGAGCTAAGTGGTCTCACCAGGGGATTATTCTGCCCCTATTGGTGGGACCTCTGATCTGACGGTGCACCTAAGGTGTAGACTAACCTTTAGGTGTAAATGAATGCTTTCTCACCCTAGGGGATTATTCTGCCCCTTGAATTGGGTGAGAAGGGTCTTCTGGTGTGCTGATGTTGTCCCTCAGGTTCTGCTCTGGCAGCGATCTCTGTGGTGCCTCTGCTGCTGCACACTGGCTCCAATGATACCACGTGTCTCCTTTGCCCTTGAGCCTCACCGCATGTGAGGTTCTCTCTGTGACCTGGAATGGACCCGTCCACCTGGACTCTGACCACTTCCGTTTGATGACTTTCAGAAGGATCCACTCCGCGTCTGAGGTGGTGGCTCGAGCCTCGGATGGTTGGGCAGCCACCTGTTTTGAGAATGCTGCAACCAAGCTGTGGAGAGATCTATAGTAATCACGGTGAGACATAGATTCTTCACATTCAGTTAGAAATGGCAACCTGGTATGTGGGCCTGGAAAAGGTCTTCCAGTCTGCAGTTCATGGGGTGTCAACCCATGTCTCTGGCTCACTGAGCTTCTTACTGACATCAAAGCTAAAGGTTATGCTGTGACCCAATTCATTTTGGTCTGTGCACAAATTTTAGCCAATTTGGTTTTGATTGTCTGGTTCATCCTTTCCACCTTCCCTTGAGATTGGGGATGGTACACTGTTCCAAAGAAATGTCTCAGTCCCAGGAACTTTTCAACCTCTCTAAGTTCTTCCTTTTTGAAGTGTGTGCCGTTATCTGACCTGATTTTCGCAGGAAAACCGTGCCTGGGGATGTAGTGATTAATCAGACACTTCACCACTGTTTTGCTGTCTTCCTTTTTTGCTGGCCAGGCTTCTGGCCAACCGGTGAACGCATCCACACACACCAAAAGATATCTGAACCCATTCACTCTCTCAGTCATGTCTGTGTAGTCTATGATGATTTCCTTACCTGCTACTGGGTCCACAGAGAACTTACCTGGTGCAGGCTTCAGAGTGGGTCTCACATTGAATTTTTGGCAGGTGCTACACGAGCTTATCCAATGACCCACCATCTGTTTCAGGTATGGATGCCACCAGTGCTCAAGACTCTTCATCATTTGAGCAGTTCCTGCATGTCCCGGTCCATGTGCTTCTTCCAGCGCTGCTGTGGTCAACCCTGGGGGTAGGATGGGACGTCCGTCTGGACTTCTCCATAGTTCATCCTGGTCTTTTCTTCCCCCTCTAGCCTTCCAGACTGATTTCTCTTCCGGTGAGGCCCCCTTTTGCAGTCTACTCACCTCCTCCAGAGTCGGTTCTGGTGTCCATTCAACTTCAGAGTTCATCAAGATGTGTATGGGCAGATATCCAGCTTTGGTTTTGGCTGCTTGGTCTGCAGCTTGATTTCCTTAAGTCACCCTAGTGTAGCTGTTATCATGTCCTTTGCATTTTATGACCGCTACTTCTTGGGGAAGTAGTAGGGCCTCAGCTAATCTTCTCATTTCTTGCTCATGTTTAATGGGTTTCTGTCCTGCTGTTCTAAACCCTGTTCTCATCCATTGCTTTAGTTCCACGTGCGCTGCTCCCGTGACATAAGCTGAGTCTGTGTGTTTGTCCTTCCCCTAGTTCTAGGGCTGCTATTACTGCTAGCACCTCTGCTCTCTGTGCTGATTGGGTGTCTGTCAGCCCTTCTGCCTTAAGAGTCACAAAGTTTATCCCTGTGTCTTCCACCACTGCATAGGCTGCTTTCAGACCCTCTGTGTCATGTCTAAAACAACAGCCATCTGTGTACAGGTTTCTTGCTTCTGTTAGTGGTTCTCCTTGTAGGTCTGGTCTGATTTTCTCAATTACCGCAACTTTTTCGGCGCATACGTGGGGCTCTCCTTCAGTCATTCTGTCTGCCATGTTGATCCCTTCATGGCTGTAGATGATATTTGGCGCCTCCAGCACCTTACTCAATCTCTGTTGTCTCAATGGTGAGAGTGTGAAAGTTTTGGAATTGACAAATGCCACTACTCCATGTGATGTTAGAATATGTAGTGGATGTCCCATCACCACATGTGCTGTTTTTTGAATTATTTTTGTCAACCCTGCTGCATGTCTGGTACATTCATGGTGTCTTTGTTCCATGTTGTCAAGCATCACGCTAATGTACATTAGCAATGTTCTTACTCCCCCTTTTTTCTGGAACAGCACCCCGTTCGAAGTATGTGCTGTTACAGAAACATCCAAGTGAAAGGGCAATGTGTAGTCTGGATGTGCCAAGTGAGCAGCTTGGGAAAGGCTGGTTTTAAGAGCAATAAATTCTTCCTCTGCTTCTGTTGTCCATTTTAGAGGCACCGTCAAATGGCGCATGCCTTGTTTCTTCACTAAGTCGCGGAGTGGGGCAGTCAGGTCAGTGTATCCTGGAATGTAGGACCTACTGTATCCGGTGAGTCCCAAGAAGGAAAGCATGTCCTTCACCCGCACCGGTTTTGGATGAGAAAGGACAGCAGATTGATGTGAAGGGGACATTCGTGTCCCGGGCTGGGAGATCATCCTGCCCAAGAAATACACCTGTTTCCGGCAAATTTGTAGTTTGGCTTTGCTGACCTTGTACCCAGTTTTAGCTAGGTGTGAGAGCACCACAGCCGTGGCCTCCAAGCATTCAGAAACAGTTGGTGTCGCCAAAAGAATGTCATCCACATATTGAATCAATGTGGTGTTTGGTGGAAGGGGACAGTCTTGGAGGGATTCCTTAAGGACCTGATTAAATATTCCTGGTGACAGAGCAAAACCCTGCGGCAAACGAGTGTAGCGGTACCTGTTTGACTTCTATGGGAATGCAAAAATATCTCTGCACTCCTCAGCTAGAGGCAGGCAGAAGAAGGCATTGGCCAGACCGATGCAGGTGAACCATGCATGTTCGGGGTTTAGATTGGTAAGAGCAACATAAGGATTGGGCACTGGAACTGTAGGAGTGGAAAGTGCTGCATTTACAGCTCTCAAGTCGTGGGCCATTCTCCATTTCCCAGTGCCCTTCTTTTCTACTGGTAAGATGGGTGTGTTCCAAGAAGAGCCGTCAGCTGGTTCCAGCAACCCAGCGTTCCACAGGCCTTCTATGGTGTCAGAAATTCCACTTTCGGCTGCTGGTTTGTGAGGGATGGGATTTCCAAATGGGTCGGTCAGTGTTAAGCTGGAAAGTGATGGGAGAACACTGAATGAGTCCCACGTCCGTGGGGCCCTCAGCCCAAAGTGAAGATGGCATGCTCTGAACTACAGCTGCAGCCATTGGATGATCTGTTTTTTCTCTGCCATGATGTCTTTCAAGTTGCACATGTTCCAAGGTGCCAACGTCTGTGGACATGTTGGTGATGCGGTAGGTGTTACCTGAGGGGGAATAAGATAGATTGGGTGTGGATAAAGAATGCCAGTCAGTGAGAGCTAGGGAGCGTTTTAACACTCCTCCCAGTTCGCGGGCTTCGTGAGCAGGGTGGAGCGCTAGTGAAACATGGGGTACACCATCAGACCACATTTTAAACCAGTAGTCCTGTTCTGTAGACAGCTGCACGGAGGCTACGACACCTTCAGGGGCTACATAAATGTCTGCGGTGGCGATCTCCCAGGAAGTCCCCTCCAGCTCCTCAGCAAAGCTTTCCTGATAACACTCACAGTTATTCCTGTCATAGAAGAGGGTGACATGTGGCGGGTCAGAGGCAGGGACGTAGGGTGCCAGGGTCGAGATCCAGGATTTCCACCGAAGGAAGGACGAGAGGATGCCTCCGCCCGCTGTGGTTTCTGGATGCAGGAGGGCCCAGTATATGTCAGCCATAGGGTCAGCCAGGGGTTGTATGAGATACTGTCCATGAGAGAGGCGGGAATTGTTGCCACAGGCTAGTTGAGTCCCATTGGGCAGATGCACAGACAGTCCATCAGGTCCACATAAAATGGTGGCTCCCATTTTAATCAACATGTCTCTGCCCAATAAGTTGACAGGGTGTCCGCTGACACCAAATAGCTGTGGTTCAAAGTCTGTCCCCCTATCTCGGTTTTTAGGGGTTTGGTGTAAGGTAGGACCTGTTTAGCCCCAGAAAACCCCATGACAGTGGTAGTCCTTGTGGAGAGGGTGGTAGGAGGGGCTTGTTGAATAGTTGAACATGTGGCCCCAGTGTCCACCAAAAAAGGAAGAGTTTGTCCATACACTGTCACGGACAGTAAGGGGTCCTCAGTCCCTCTGTCCGGGGGGTTCTGTGGGGGCCCTCAGTAGTGGTCTGGCCCAAAGCTGGGTTCATCCCAGGCTGGCAGCTGAAGTGAAGGTTGCTGCTGTTGACTTCCACATGGTGGACCACCCCGTCCTCGATACGGGCGTCGCCCTGGGCCTCCTCTGGGTCCATACCCACGCCCGTATGCCTCAAGGTTGTACGGACATTCTCGGCTCCAATGACCCTGCTTCTCACAGTAGTAGCAAACGTCAGCACCCCCACATCACCTTGGTGATCCTCCACGGAATCCACGGCCCCTTGGCCCGCCCCTGCCCCTGAACCGGCCTGGTTGGGCCTGATAAGGACCAGAGGTTGCAGACCTCGGTGCAATCGTGTCCTGATGGCCAGGAAAGGGAGGAGTCTGGGGACCCTGAGAAACCGCACCTACATACATCTCGGTTCAGCATCTCTGAACCAGTTTCACTGTGCCCCCTCATTAGCTGGGTTAGTTCCTGTCTGAGTTTGCCACATGGATTTGCACTGGTCCAGGTTTAGCTGCTGCTTTGCGGGTTAAATGGATTCTGGACTGTACAACTGTCTGACTGCGTATTGGGGATCCGTCCTCAGGATGACTTTGCTGCGGATCTGCTCTGTCTTCTCCATCATCCTGTGGTGTGCTGTGGCTGTTTTTCTGCAGCTCTACAGCTGGGGTAGAGGTGTAACAAGGTGTGGGTGTGAGAAAAGGATTGGGACACAAATACCTTATCTGGCCTCCAGGATCCACTCAGCAGTAAACCCACTGATCCCACCGGATCAGTCCCTGCTACTTCTAAGCCAGAGCTTGGGCCGGGTGTCCCGGGTGGCCCCCGTGCCCCAGCCTCTGAAATTAGAGAAGCTGGTTGGAAGGATTGTTGTGGGGGTGAGCGAAAGGGATTTGTTAGACTGATGCCTCCTTGTTGTTGTTGTTCTTGTCTTTCTTTTACCTCTCTGTCCTGAAAGGCTGCTTTTTCCGCATCCAGAAATGATCCATCAGATGCTGACATAGATAATCCGGAGCTTCCACTGACAGATCCAGCCCCCCTTTCTGGAATGTCCAAGCCATGCACTACAAGTGTCCCATTCTCTACTTTCAATATGGGGTACAATCCACCAGGGGGCGGTGTGGGCGCACTAGTGAGTGAGCTGTACTTGGAGGAGGGTCTATATGGTGGAGGTCCGTCTGTGCTCGTCCCCTGAGCTGATTTTGACCCCTCCTTCTTGTCTCCTCCTCTGGGTTCCTTCTGCTTCATTGTGTGTTTTCCTCCTTGATGAGTTAAAAGTATGTCTCCCCAGAAGCGTTCCTGTTTTTCACATTTATCTTTGATTGTCCGGTACTTACCTTTGGACCAAACAGTAGTTTTATTCACCTTACTTTGTGCTTCCTGTCTGTTTTTCTTCGCTGTGTTCATTTTCTTTCTAAACCAATCACCTAAATTCCACTTGTCCGTCAAATTAAGTCCATTCTCCTTCATTGCTTGTCTTACCTGTTTTTCGATCTTCTTTTTCAGTTTATCACTTTCCTCCTTACCTCTCGTTTGGAGAACCAGTGCTTGTATGTTATTCAATTGTGTGTTTAGATCTAACCATGCTGGTGTTTCCGGAAATTCCCCTTCCATGTTGTTTAAAATCCTGTGAAATTAATGTTCAATTAACGCTTCACAATATGCATATAAAATCCACTTATCACTGTCTTGTCCTTGTCAACACCGCCAGGTTACCGGACAATATAGTGCATTTAATAAACAGACATGGCGAACCCGCTCTGTGCTGGCGTCACCCAGATACACACACACATACAGTTAGTCAGTCAGCGCTTGTCACAGTCACTCCCGTTTAATATCAGCAAAAACACTTAATATTCACAATCCGCACTGCAGATGCCTATACCTAGTACTTGTCTTTTATTTTACCCCAACTAATCATCCAGCTCAGTCGCACACACACACTCCAGCTCGTACTTCCTCAATTCAACACCACTGTCTGTGACAGACACTCGCACACAGGAAATGGACCAATATGCAGAAACAATCCACTACAAAACAACTTCACCCTATATTCAATAAATGCATTTTATTTTCCCTCAAATAACCAAAAATCCAACCGCATTTTTAATTCAGAATGATTGTCCAATGATTTAACATCGACTGCACTCTCAGTCGCTTGTGTAATTCCTCCGTGTGTCCACTAGATGGGCCTCTAACCCTTCGTGAGATTTCTGGATGAACCTGTCACCTGTTAAAAAAAAATATTAAAATGGACATCAATGGGGCCTTTAACCCGGTTTAATCCTTTGTGTTTTGCCAATTCACTGGACTTTAAGCCATCTATATTCTTTGTGGTATGCCAAGTCATGGGCCTTTAACCCAGCTATATCTTATTGATTCGTCAATCAATAAGTTGAGACGCCACTCACAGCAATACAACTTTTTTTCAGCTCTAAACCAGGACTTTAACGTTTGAAGCTTTCTTCTTTTGCCGACACTGTCAGCAATCTATTTCTGACTCCATTTTAACACGTCCAGTTAACGCACAGTCTTTTACAGTTTTGCAGAGTAAAATGACATTCAGAACCAACTGACACCTGGTTAATTTAGCCTATATATAAATTTAATCGGAGAGTTTAATAAAATAGGCTCTGCCTCACCTTTTGAAGATTTATGGGCGCCCCGGTTTCAGAAGGTTCCGTCTGTCACACTCTCTTTTTGTCCACGTCGGGGGTCACCAAATTGTTGAAGTACCCCTTTAAAGGGGACTTCTGCGCGTTCGTTTATTCACCGTAACCTGGAGGAATTCACAACACATTAGAATAAATCACACGGAGACAGCTGTATGTCGTTCAATTACCTGGGTCCAGGGGAAGAAGAGCTCATGTAGGTAGGATACACCGAGACTTCTTCTGCTCTCTCTCACTGGGCTCATTTCTTTTATTAAAACACACACGAAAATGGGCAGCGCCCTTGTTTACAATATTTTCTACACATAGTCACGTACACACTTTTCCGGCTGACCATATTTAGACAGGTATTGTCCACCAGCTGCATCCCGTATCTACTGATATAAGCAGGGAGTAACTCAGTCAGTTGTACTATCTCTAATTTTCACACTCCTACAGTTCTCAGTAATTTTTCACTTCACCTCTCCTGTGAGAAATACCTGTGCAGACCACACAATGTCTTATACTAACACATGTTACACATTTTATTTCCCACACTAGTTATGAACATAGTAATAATAATGACGCACACACATAATATATCTCCACAATCTCCAAACCTCTGACAACCCAGGGTTCAGACCAGGAAGCAAGGTCGTAGTTTAACACTCCTCTCTGCAGCTTCTGTACTGCTACCCACCCATTACCCTATTAAAACAGCGTCTCGCCCACGGCCAACATTTAATAGGTTAAAAAATAATCTAAAAAGGAGGAAATCAGGAAAATCTCATAAAAATAAACACAACTCAGACCGAAAAGAAAAAGAAAACAATTAAATGTTGCTTACTGAACATAAGATCTCTCTCTTCAAAGACTTTGCTAGTTAGTGACCTGATTTGTGACAATCAGGTTGATTTATTTTACCTCACAGAAACTTGGCTGCAGCAAGAGGATTATGTTACTATAAATGAGTCAACTCCTACTGATTATTTAAATTTTCATATTCCTCGAATTACTGGGCGAGGAGGAGGAGTAGCAACCATCTTTCAGTCTGATTTATTGATTAGTCCCAGAGCAATCAATAGCTACAACTCATTTGAATATTTAATCCTTAGTTTTCCTCATCCAAATTGCAAAGCACTAAAACCTCTTCTGTTTGTTGTTTTGTACCGTCCACCAGGCCCTTACACTCAATTTTTAGATCAGTTTTCAGACCTTTTATCTGATTTAGTGTTAAATACAGATAAAGTTATTATAGTGGGGGATTTTAACATTCATGTAGACACTGAAAGTGATAGCTTAAATATAGCCTTTAATGCTATCTTAGACTCAACTGACTTTGATCAAAACATTAACAAACCTACCCACCTTTGTCTTCATTCTCTGGACCTTGTGCTGACATATGGCACTGAGTGTAAAGACATAACAATATTTTCTCATAACCCTGTCCTGTCTGACCATTTCTTAATAACCTTTGAGTTTAATTTAACCGAGTACTCCACACCTGAAAGAAAATTTCATTATAGTAGATCATTATCAGGCGATGCTGTAACAACCTTTAAAGAATCTGTTCCTCTTTTAATTTCCTCATTATCACAGAAAAACACAGTGGAGGGCAATAATTTTATTTCTGCCCCTTCACAAATTGATTCTTTTGTTCATAGTGTTTCTTCATCATTGCGTGATGCATTAGACAATGCAGCCCCCTTGAAAAAGAAGGTAATCATTAATAGGAGGCAGGCTCCTTGGTTTAATTCAGAGCTGCGTACTTTAAAGCACAATGTTAGAAAATTGGAGAGAAAATGGTGCTCTACACACCTAGAGGATTCCTACTTAATCTGGAAAGATAGCCTACTGTTGTATAAAAAGACACTTCACCAAGCTAGAACAGCTTATTTCTCATCATTAATAGAAGAGAACAAGAATAATCCTAGGTTTCTCTTTAGTACAGTTGCTAAACTTACACAGAGTCATAGCTCTGTTGAGCCATCCATTCCCTTAGCTCTCAGCAGTCATGACTTTATGGGATTCTTCTTAAATAAAATTGATTCTATTAAAAAGAAAATCTTTGACATATTCCTGAAGATGATTACTTCATCCTCAGCAAGTGAGACAACATTGGAAATAACTGTAGAACCTGATCTGTGTTTGGACTGTTTTGATCCTGTGGAGCTTCCTGAGTTATCAGAAATATTAGCTTCATCTAAACCTTCAACTTGTATGTTAGACCCAATCCCAACCAAATTATTTAAGGAAGTGTTCCCTCTGATTACCAGCCCCATTTTAGATATGATTAATCTATCCTTAGGGAATGGATCAGAACCACTGGCTTTTAAGTTAGCTGTAATTAAACATTTACTTAAGAAACCTTCGCTTGATCGAGATGATTTAATAAATTACAGACCTATATCCAATCTTCCATTATTATCTAAAATTCTTGAGAAAATAGTTGCTAATCAAATGTGTGAACATTTATACAACAATGACCTGTTTGAAGAGTTTCAGTCAGGTTTCAGAGCTCATCATAGCACTGAAACAGCTCTGCTGAAAGTCACTAATGATATTCTTATGGCCTCAGATAATGGACTTGTGTCTGTTCTGGTTCTGTTAGATCTCAGTGGTGCATTTGATCCAGTCGACCATAATATTCTTTTAGAAAGGCTGGAATATGCTGTAGGGATCAGGGGAACAGCACTAGGCTGGTTTAAATCTTATCTGTCTGACAGATTCCAGTTTGTTCATGTAAATGATAAATCATCTTTAAACTCCAGGGTTAATTGTGGAGTACCACAGGGTTCAGTACTTGGGCCAATTCTCTTTACTATATATATGCTTCCAATAGGTCAAATTATCAGGCAGCATAGGATACATTTTCACTGTTACACTGATGATACTCAGCTTTACTTATCCATAAATCCTGATGAACCCAACCAGTTAGATAGACTACAAGCATGTCTTGAAGACATAAAAACTTGGATGACTTTAAATTTTTTGCTTCTAAATTCAGACAAGACAGAAGGTGTTGTCTTTGGACCGGAGTCTTTAAAAAAGAAACTGCTTAGTCAATCACTTAACCTGGATGGCATTAAATTGACCTCTGATAATAAAGTAAAAAACCTTGGTGTTATTTTTGACCAGGACATGTCATTTAAATCCCATATTAAACAGGTTTCTAGGATCTCCTTCTTTCATCTCCAGAACATTGCCAAAATTAGAAATATCCTGTCCAGGAGTGACGCTGAAAAACTAGTCCATGCATTTGTTACTTCAAGGCTGGACTATTGTAATTCTTTACTATCAGGATGTCCACAAAATGCAGTTAAAAGCCTTCAGCTGATTCAAAATGCTGCAGCAAGAGTTCTGATGAAAATTAAAAAGAGAGATCATATTTCTCCTATTTTAGCTTCCCTTCATTGGCTCCCTGTTAAATCCAGAATAGAATTTAAAATTCTCCTCCTCACATATAAAGCCCTTAATGATCTAGCTCCATCATACATCAGAGATCTGATTGGTCCATATGTTCCTAACAGAGCACTTTGTTCTCAGACTGCAGGTTTACTGGTGGTTCCTAGAGTCTCTAGAAGTAGAATGGGAGGCAGATCCTTTAGTTATCAGGCTCCTCTCCTGTGGAACCAGCTCCCAGTTTTAGTCCGTGAGGCAGACACCCTGTCTACTTTTAAGGCTAGGCTTAAAACTTTCCTTTTTGATAAAGCTTATAGTTAGAGTGGCTTAGGTTATCAGGGAGGGAGCCTTCCTTCCTCCCTGTTGGTTGGAGTAAGGGGGAGTCAGGTTTAGCCTAAACCGGCTCAGTTATGGTTGAGGTGCAAACACACCCTCCATTTCTGCTACCTGTATGACCCCTTCTCTTTTCCAATGGTTATAATCAGTCTGACAGAGAGAGGTATCCCAATCCTTGTGGTTTTTAGTATAACAATGACCATCAGTGGGACCCTTTGTGAGGTTCCTTGAGACGACATTGTTGTAAATAAGCGCCGTTTAACTAAATAATCTGAACTGAAACTATCTGTGTAGTTATGCTGCTATAGGCTTAGGCTGCTGGAGGACATAATGACCACTTTCACCCTCTTCGCTACATTCTCACACTACTCTCCAATTTTGCATTATTTGCTGTTATTTCAGTTTTTAACTTTATGTTCTCTCTTTTCTCTTCCTAGAAGCTACACCTGGCCTGACTCTGTGTCTACCTGTGACACCTTTCTGGAGAGGGGCATCGTCTGAGCTTCTGCTGGCAACAACTTAATGCTCACCTTCTACAGATGATCCACATAGCCCTGTCTTTTAGTGTTTAACCCTTTCTCTCTCCTAGACATGGCTACTGACTGAGCTTCTACTGTGACTAACTCTATCTGCTCTCTTTCAGACTCTAACCTTGAAAACTGGATCAGAGTTTATCTGTTCTTTCTTTCTAGATGAAACGACTAAAGGAGCTACATCCATTAACATTTACTTTTCCTTCCCATAGAAAGTACTCCTGGATCAGTGCTTCTTTGTTCTCTTTGTGTCTCTGCTCTGTTCTCTCTAACCTCCAGTCGGTCGTGGCAGATGGCCGCTCACACTGAGCCTGGTTCTGGTTCTGCTGGAGGTTTCTTCCTGTTAAAAGGGAGTTTTTCCTCTCCACTGTCGCTACATGCATGCTCAGTATGAGGGATTGCTGCAAAGTCAACGCTATTGACTGTCCACTGTCTCTACATGCTCATCCAGGAGGAGTGAATGCTGCAAGTCACTGACTGGATGCAATCTGCTGGGTTTCCTTAGATAGAAAAACTTTTTATCCAATTTGAATAAATAACTGAATCTGACTGAACTGTTCAATTGTTAGGATTAATTGGAATGAATGAACCTGACTGTTGTGAAGAACCTTGAGACGACATGTGTTGTGAATTGGTGCTATAGAAATAAACTGAATTGAATTGAATCCTTAAATTTAGATAAATTAGAAAATTAAATATTAAATATTATTTTTTTTTCTGATTCTTGGATCAGTCCCACATCAATGAGCTGCCAAACACATTTTCCAGAACTTTGTAGAACCACCTTAGGTTTCAGGTCTTTGGGGTTTGGTCTCTACCAGCATTGAACATCTACAATCTCATGTTTGTTGCCCTTCTACTTTGTAAAACATCGTAAACTCAGGCAGATTAGATTGAGAACATCTGTGGACCTTTGACTAGGCCTTTGATCTAAACCATCCATTGTATGTCTGGCTGTATTCAGGGTGGTTGTCCTGCTAGAAGCTGAACATCCACCTCAGCTTCAGGTCTTCTACAGCCTGTAACAGGTTTCCATCCAGGATTGTCATGGATTTAGCTAGATCCATCTTCCCATCACCTCAGACCAGCTCCCCAGTCCCACAGCATGATGCTGCCACCTCCATATTGTACAATAGTGATGGTGTGTTCACAGTGGTATGCAGTGTTACTTTTCCTCCTCGCATGGCGTTTTGCATGTAGACCAAACAGTTTAAAGTATTGGTCTCCTCTGATCATCATGTCTTGGTATGTCTGCAGTTGGTCAATCCTCTCTCCATGTTCAGATGATGGATTGATCAAAGGTCTGGGAGAACCTAACCCTGCTTTAAACCTTTCCAGAACCTTCTCCTTGACCTGTCTGCTGGGTGTGGGTTTAATCCTGAGCCCTTCAGCAGGCTGGGGTGTTCTCTGACCCTTTCAGCAGAAATCACTGCAGCTGTTATCGTCTGTCAGGTTTTTATCTGCTGGAATTAGTAGCTGCAAATCTTCTAGGCCTTTTCCCGCAGCTGCCTGTGTTTTCCAAGCTCAGCTGGAAAGGAGTAAACTTGGATCAGTAGGTGACTCCCTGCCAGCTGAGCTCCTGCAGCTTTGTCCATTAAAATGGTGCCCTCCTGCTGTGAGTGTGGCTCGGAAAATCATGGGAATGTTTCCCAACATTTTATTTTATTTGTTTTTGTTTTAACTGTCCTGTCCGGCAGAGTAGCTCAGAACTGTTGTCTGAGTGCCAAGAAGAAGCCCAACAGATTTACTTTCACAAGCAGAGCATCACAGCTATACGCCATAATGCTCTGCTTGATATTTATAAAGAAACTTTATTAGAAACTGCTTTGGGATTATTTCAATTGTTACAAACACGGAGACAGAAACGAAAAGGAATAAATAAGAAGCAAGAAATAGAGAGAGGAGGGGCAAAAAGGAAAAAAGGAGAGAAGGAGAAAAGAATGGAGGATAGTAAAAAGGATGAAGAGAATATCACCCTGCTTGCTTCTACACCTGCAGAAACATTCATATTAAAAGCATTGTTACCAAAATGTCCACAGTACTTATGAATGCAGGATGTATTCAGTTGTGAATGCGGGTCAATATAGAACATCGGTGTATCTGGTTGTCACGGAGTGGTTTTGGGTCGGACCAAAGTGCAGACAAGAGCTTGGCAGCCGCATCTTAGTTTATTCTCAAAAGGTCAAAAATGTAACAAAACACTGCAGGTATGAATCAGAGTCAACATCCAAAAACTTACAAAACACTGCAGGTACTCATGGCAAAACGTAGCATAGGTTTCCAAGCAAAGCATAAATAAAGCATAGTCATGGTAGGGAAAGGGGTAGTGACGAACACAAGGAACCAGCAACGAACAGAGACACCAAACCAACTAATATACGGGGAAAGACAAAGGCAGGTAATCAAGGGAACTGAGAACAGGTGCGACAAGGAGGCAGGGAAGCAGAAGGAACAGGTGAAACAAATACCAAACCATAACTAAACACAGAGATACGAAAAAGAAATAAGTTCAATGATGCCTTTGCCAGTAGTGCCACCGTGGCTGTTACCAGAAGCAGTGATGGATATGGTGTTGATGGAAAAGAAAAAGGATCCAAAATGTAGATTAGATTCAAGTATAATACAAGAATATATAAACAATTACTATCATTATGTCCAGATTTACACAGATGGATCAAAAACAGATGAAAAAATAGGAGTAGCATTTATAATACCAGAATTTAAAATAAAAGTAGGAAAAAGAATTACAGATGGATTATCAGTATATTCAGGAGAATTATTAGCAATATTATTAGCAGTGCAGTGGGTGGAGGATATAAAACCATTAAAAACAATCATTTGTTCAGACTCAAGTTCAGCATTATTAAGTTTAAAACATAATCATTCAGAGGGTAGACCAGACATTTTGTTGGAAATAAAACATACTTTATTTAGAATACAAAGAATGGGATTAATATTAGTGTTTTTATGGGTACCAGAACATGTAGGAGTTGGAGGGAATGAGATGGTGGACAGGATAGCAAAGAAGGCAACACAAAACAACATTAGTTTTATAATTAATATTAGTAGGTCAGAGGCAAGAAATATAATTAAACAGAGAATCAGGAAAGAGTGGCAAAAAAGGTGGGATGAAGAAAAGAAAGGAAGATGGTTTTACAGAATCAACAAGATAGTAGGAGAAGTAAGAACTGGAAGAAGGAGCAGAAAAGAGGAAAGATTAATTACAAGATTAAGAATAGGACATAAAGGACTTAATTCTACATTGTTTAAGATAAAGAAACATAATACAGGAAAATGTGATTATTGTGGAGAGGAGGAAACAATAGAACATGTAATATTGAAGTGTCAGAAATATGAACAAGAAAGAACAATTTTAAGGAGAGAATTTGAAGGTATTAAAGAAAATTTTATTTTGAGAGATACTTTGCAAAGAAGTTTAGGTAGCAAACATATTCAAATTATAATTAGATTTTTCAAGAGCACTAAATTAATAAATAGAATTTGATTGTTGTAATAGTAAATAAGATTTAAAACCATGAAGAACCACACTCCATACCAGTAGGTGGCGGTAATGCACATCATAACGTTATTTGCCAACTGCCAAAAAATAATACAAGAAGAAGAACACAGAGATACTAAATAAGAATCCAAGGGTGAATAATAATAATAATAATAATAATAATAAGAAGAAGAAGAAGAAGAAGAAGAAGAAAGCAACAACAAAAGGAACTAAGAGTCAGAGGAACACAATACACACTAGGAGAAGGTAGAGGGAGGAAAAGAAACTAATAAACATGATACCAAAAACAAACTAGAAAACAACTAAACAAAAGTAAAACACAAAACCACAAACTAAGTCTACAAATGTGAAACCTGACACTGGTGTTAGGTTTATAAAACTGAGAATATTATTGAATATTAATATTTTATCAAGTAATATTTGGGTCTGTTAAGGGTTGTCCTGTGAATACCAGCCCAGTAAGGCGATGGTATTAGAACAGAATAGAAAGGTGTGAGACGAGCTCTGACATTATTGAACAGCATAAACTCTGCACATATATGGAATAAATTCACACAATTTCTTAAAATACAAGATTTTATTAACAAAAATAAATCAACTCAAAGTCAAACATATTTCAATCAACAAACTCTTTAATATGCTAAAACAATCCAACTAAACTACCAATCAGAATGAAAGAATAATGAAGACTAACGGACTATGAACAATATAAACAAGTTGATTAAAGATGATTGATAATTATGACCAAAAGAGTGATGCAACATTACCATGCAATGTTTATGTTTGAGAACCAAGGATTATCTTGAAGAATCTGGAAATGAAGTTAAGTTAGTCTTAGAACCAACTTAGGAAATAATCAGCAAACATTTAGACAATCATTCACAATGTAAGATCAGATAAAATATTATTTTAATAAAATAATGTTTTAAATAATGATCTGCTGAATAAAACCAACCTTCTGGATGACTAATTCTCAACTGTGTTTAATTAGCTGCCTTTATTTATTAAAATAATATTTAAAGAAATATTATTAAGGGAATATTTTGGAAAAGAGCCAAATCTTTCTGGAGAAATGGGTCTTAATGGTGTTTACTTAGTTATCAAATTTAGTAAAATGATGTTTTACATGAAGTTTCTCTTTCTGAAGATCCTGCAACGTTACACACAATACACAATAATGCTGATTGAGCTGCAGAAACCGCTTTGTGATCCATGACTTCATCTAAATGCAGTTGAACAGCGCAACAGTTGGTCATCAGAGGTAGCTAAACATTTCAGTTTCACCGAAGGTCTTTGGTTGTTCAGTTCTTTATGAATGGACCACTGTGATCAGAATGAGCAGCAACTGAAGCTAATGTCCACTCTGTCTGTGGAGTTTTCAGCTCCTCTCTCTATACCATCCATCCTGGCAGCAGCTGTCTGTCCGTTTGGTGCAGCTCAGAGTATTTTTAGGGTCTCCCTGATCATTCCCAGAGTCCATCCTGAGGAAACCCCACACAGTCACTTCATAAACCATCCAACATCTCTCGCACGCCTGAAGGTCTTTTTACTACACAGCAACACTGGCTATAAACAATTAGTTCCTGCCGCTGTCTGAGGATGCAGTCCTTCTAAATAACGACTTTATATCAATGTGGTTTTGTATTTCATGCACCTGGTAAAATCCTAGAGATGTGTTCTCCACTCTGGGTTTTAGGGAACTGTCCAGCTTAGGTTCCTCTGAATAACAGACACATGATTAGGTCTGGTATACTGGTGATGGACGCAGAACAAGCTGAAAAGATCTCAAGATACATGAGATCAAAATGTTCACAGCAACTGGTGATCTGCAGCACTTGTCCTTACAGGGTCCAACACTAAAGAGACATCCATCATCCATCCATCCATCTATCTATCCATCCATCCATCCATCATCCATCCATCCATCTATCCATCATCCATCCATCCATCCATCCATCCATCATCCATCCATCATCATTCCATCATCCATCATCCATCCATCCATCCATCCATCATCCATCCATCCATCCATCCATCATCCATCCATCCATCTATCTATCCATCCATCCATCCATCATCCATCCATCCATCTATCCATCATCCATCCATCCATCCATCCATCATCCATCCATCATCATTCCATCATCCATCATCCATCCATCCATCCATCCATCATCCATCCATCATCCATCCATCCATCTATCTATCCATCCATCCATCATCCATCCATCATTCATCCATCCATCATCCATCATCCATCCATCCATCCATCATCCATCCATCCATCCATCATCCATCCATCCATCATCCATCCATCTATCTATCCATCATCCATCCATCCATCATCCATCCATCCATCATCCATCCATCCATCATCCATCCATCCATCATCCATCCATCTATCTATCCATCCATCCATCCATCCATCCATCCATCATCCATCCATCCATCATCCATCCATCTATCTATCCATCCATCATCCATCCATCCATCCATCCATCATCCATCCATCCATCATCCATCCATCCATCATCCATCCATCTATCTATCCATCCATCATCCATCCATCCATCCATCATCCATCCATCCATCATCCATCCATCTATCTATCCATCCATCATCCATCCATCCATCATCCATCCATCCATCATCCATCCATCCATCATCCATCCATCCATCATCCATCCATCTATCTATCCATCCATCCATCCATCCATCATCCATCCATCCAACCATCCATCCATCCATCATCCATCCATCTATCTATCCATCCATCCATCCATCCATCCATCATCCATCCATCCATCCATCCATCCATCCATCCATCTTTCCATTCAGAAATAGGCTGAATGCTTGGAATTGGAACCATTCAGACTAAGAGGAGCTGGTCTGGGAACTGGTCCCAGTATAAATCTAAGAATTAAAACATTTGCATTAAAAGTAATAAAGGATTAAAGGACAGCTGATGTAAAGCTGGTGTTCAGAGTGCATCCTGTGAGCCTAACTGAGGATAGAAAACATGCTGTGGCTCATATTTCTCTACATATTGTTGTTGTGATATTCAGAGTCATGTTCCAGAGTAAATATAGACGATGGCTACATTTCTTCATCTGCAGATGCCATTCCAGCTAAAAACAGCCAGATACCATCCATGTGGAGCGGTCTTCAGTTACATCTTTAGAGCAAAGATAATAACCATTCTCAGCATTAAGCCAATAATTATTCATACCCCTGGCAGATTTATGTTGAAAGTGGTCTTTTAATGTGTCCAGAATGTTCCTGGAAGTAATATTAACATTAATTTCTGACTATAATGTAAAGTAAAACTCCTAGATTAGTTATTTCATAACTGATCCTTTTTTATATTGTTTTATGATCTTTTCAGTCTCCCGTCTCATTTCCTGCCAGAAACAAACCTCTTGGTTGAATGGAAATCATTTCTAGTCTAATTCTGCCAGACGGATGACTCATTTTGGGCTTAACTGTACATAATACTGTGAACATCAGCAGGAAAGCATACGGCATGTTAGCTCAGGTCATACAGTACTTACTGATGCAGCTGTTTTCATGTTTCTGGCGGCACTCGTTACTTTCACATCTGAACGGATCAGAACCTGAGACTTTTAATCCTTCTAACATCTCATTGTCTCTCCTCAGGTGTTTCCTGTCATCAGGATCTGGTGTTAAAATCTCTCGCTTCATCAGCTTTAGATGGAAAATAAAGTTATCATCCAGATTTGATTGAGCTGAGGTTATGTGGAGAGGTGATGAATAGTTAGTGTCTGCAGCGGATAACTCTCTTAATGTTTTAAACCAACGTTAGTTGGCGTAAAACAGAAAAGAAAGACCTGCAGGAATAAATATTTACAGATAAACTGAGCGGAAGAGCACAGACACATCTTCACTCCTGATCTGCATATCTACTAAATAAATACAGTATGGTTTTGTCTTTTCTTCCTTATAGATGAAAAATGCGATCAAGGATCTGCACCACAGCGGGTCCAGATGAAGGAAGCATTCAGCAGCACATTAAAGGCTTCTCCAAGCAGGAACAGGTGGAGGAAGAGGAGAAAGAAGCACCAGACATGATGAAGAGCAGGATGAAAGCTCAAAGAAAAGAGAGGGAGGGGAGGACAGCCATGCCTAAATCATCAAAGAAAACTACAAAATCTGTAGAAAGTTGCCAAGCAAAGACAGCTGATCTATCAAAGATGGATCTGATTCACCTGCTGGGAGTCATGGAAGGAGAGGTTCAGGTAAAATACCAGACAATGTTTTAGGCTTTAATGACAAACTGAGCTGCTTTCATTGTAGGTCAAGACTCCTCAGTTAGGTTCAGGAACCTGTCTGAGATAATTGAAGCGTCCTCATGTTGTCATGATTTGTGGCAGAGATGGATCCAAAGAAGGCAGGATCATATTGAAGAAAGCAGTTTAATGAGACAAGATCTTGGATGGATGGACCACAAAGGGAACAGAAGGGAAACTGTGGAGAGACAGGAGGACATATAAAAGCAGGAACTGAAAAGTAGTGCAGGAAACTGGCTGACTTGTACCTGCTGAGGAGGTGATTAGTGACATTAGAAGCAGGTGAGACTAATCAGCAGAAAGCAGAACAGTTAGTTTGGACCTGAGTAGAGGAGCTGAGTCAGAAATGATACCTCAGGGATCTAACGGGCCACAAATGGATCTAACTGAAGATCCAGCTAAAGACTAACCCTGAAGTAAGAAACCAGACCAAGAAATGAAGAACAGAACACAATAAATCTAAGAGGATCTAATTCTGTTGCATCAGTTAGGAGGAATGCTCCTCTTCTTCTGTAGCACGTCTTTTTCTGGGGTTCCTCAGGGATCCACTTCAGGTCTATAATTAGGGTGGAGAATATTCCTTGTTTTATAGTCTTTTAATGTTCCACTGGAACAGAACCTGTAAATCCATCTGGTAGATTCAGATTCTCCATCCTGCTCTATCAACTCTGGATTAATGGGCCTTATGCAGCTTACTGCAGTTCTGGTTCTGCTCATATGCTGTTGAAGACCATCCCTGAACAATGTTGCACTGCAGATGTTAAGGAACAACACAGTAAAAGGTACAGAGAAGGTTACAAGGCTCTTCTGCTGCTGGGTGTCAGGAGGAGATGCTGAAGGTTCTGGATGTGGTTGGGCTGTCATGGTTGACCACCAAGGACCAGGACACCACCTGGGAAGCAGAGGAACGAGTCATGTTTCCAGGTCTTTGGAAAGATGGTGGGGTAGTGTTTCTTACTGTCCTGGTTCCCTGCATGAAAAGTTCTGGGGTTTTGACAGGGAAGCTCCAGCTGCATTGTGGACTCTGAGGGAACACCTCCAGGAGTTGCTGAAGCTATAACAAATGGGAGGCCTGGGTGTTATCCAGTTCACATAAGGTTTTCAGGACATTCCAGCTAAGACTTTTGGTATTTATACCTTTTACACTTTTTAAAAATATTCAGCTGTTTATGAATTTTTTGCTCCAATTGAAATGAATGGGAAACCTCAAAAATTCTGCTAAAACTTCACTGTTTTTACCATTTAACTCCTTCTGCATACTTTCATCTAGAAACACCATTCAACTTTTAAAATACTTTCACAACTTTCTGCTATTATTGTTTCATTCAACTTTTTGATATCTTTTACAGTTTTTCTACAATTTTGATTCAAACTTTATCAAAATTTTTTCAGATTTTTAACTCTCTTCACTCTAACTATACAAATTATACATCAAAACGTAGGAAGCTCCTCACTGATGTGGGACTAACCCATCAGAACCAGATCCAAACTCCATCAGAACCAGAACCAAACTCCATCAGAACCAGACCCAAACTCCATCAGAACCAGATCCAAACTCCATCAGAACCAGACCCAAACTCCATCAGAACCAGATCCAAACTCCATCAGAACCAGACCCAAACTCCATCAGAACCAGATCCAAACTCCATCAGAACCAGAACCAAACTCCATCAGAACCAGACCCAAACTCCATCAGAACCAGATCCAAACTCCATCAGAACCAGACCCAAACTCCATCAGAACCAGATCCAAACTCCATCAGAACCAGACCCAAACTCCATCAGAACCAGACCCAAACTCCATCAGAACCAGACCCAAACTCCATCAGAACCAGAACCAAACTCCATCAGAACCAGACCCAAACTCCATCAGAACCAGATCCAAACTCCATCAGAACCAGACCCAAACTCCATCAGAACCAGATCCAAACTCCATCAGAACCAGAACCAAACTCCATCAGAACCAGATCCAAACTCCATCAGAACCAGACCCAAACTCCATCAGAACCAGATCCAAACTCCATCAGAACCAGATCCAAACTCCATCAGAACCAGACCCAAACTCCATCAGAACCAGACCCAAACTCCATCAGAACCAGATCCAAACTCCATCAGAACCAGACCCAAACTCCATCAGAACCAGATCCAAACTCCATCAGAACCAGATCCAAACTCCATCAGAACCAGAACCAAACTCCATCAGAACCAGACCCAAACTCCATCAGAACCAGATCCAAACTCCATCAGAACCAGATCCAAACTCCATCAGAACCAGACCCAAACTCCATCAGAACCAGATCCAAACTCCATCAGAACCAGACCCAACCATCAACAATCCAACTACATCAGAACCAGACCCAAACTCCATCAGAACCAGATCCAAACTCCATCAGAACCAGACCCAAACTCCATCAGAACCAGATCCAAACTCCATCAGAACCAGACCCAAACTCCATCAGAACCAGATCCAAACTCCATCAGAACCAGATCCAAACTCCATCAGAACCAGACCCAAACTCCATCAGAACCAGATCCAAACTCCATCAGAACCAGACCCAAACTCCATCAGAACCAGACCCAAACTCCATCAGAACCAGATCCAAACTCCATCAGAACCAGACCCAAACTCCATCAGAACCAGACCCAAACTCCATCAGAACCAGATCCAAACTCCATCAGAACCAGATCCAAACTCCATCAGAACCAGATCCAAACTCCATCAGAACCAGACCCAAACTCCATCAGAACCAGACCCAAACTCCATCAGAACCAGATCCAAACTCCATCAGAACCAGACCCAAACTCCATCAGAACCAGATCCAAACTCCATCAGAACCAGACCCAAACTCCATCAGAACCAGATCCAAACTCCATCAGAACCAGACCCAAACTCCATCAGAACCAGATCCAAACTCCATCAGAACCAGACCCAAACTCCATCAGAACCAGATCCAAACTCCATCAGAACCAGACCCAAACTCCATCAGAACCAGACCCAAACTCCATCAGAACCAGATCCAAACTCCATCAGAACCAGATCCAAACTCCATCAGAACCAGATCCAAACTCCATCAGAACCAGACCCAAACTCCATCAGAACCAGACCCAAACTCCATCAGAACCAGATCCAAACTCCATCAGAACCAGATCCAAACTCCATCAGAACCAGACCCAAACTCCATCAGAACCAGATCCAAACTCCATCAGAACCAGACCCAAACTCCATCAGAACCAGATCCAAACTCCATCAGAACCAGACCCAAACTCCATCAGAACCAGATCCAAACTCCATCAGAACCAGACCCAAACTCCATCAGAACCAGATCCAAACTCCATCAGAACCAGACCCAAACTCCATCAGAACCAGATCCAAACTCCATCAGAACCAGATCCAAACTCCATCAGAACCAGACCCAAACTCCATCAGAACCAGATCCAAACTCCATCAGAACCAGACCCAAACTCCATCAGAACCAGATCCAAACTCCATCAGAACCAGACCCAAACTCCATCAGAACCAGGAACAAATCTCCATCAGAACCAGGAACAAATCTTCATCAGATCCAGGAGGAACCCTCTATCATAATCAGGAACCAAAGCCCAATCAGAATCTCAGAACCAGAATGAACCCACTACTCTGTGACTTATGATGATAAGACCATCTCCATAGGTCCCAGTGGAGCATCAAGCTACTTAAACAGCTTCTACTGAGGTTCCAACACCTGAACAAGAAGGAACCATTTTAAAGGGAAAGTTCATAGACTTTTGAATATATGCTGTAGTTAGCATTAGCATTTTAGCTCATTTCAGCTTATCCATTGTTTTTTGCATATTAGATGCAGTAAATTAATATCAGCTTTCATGCTAGTGATAGCCAATATGCTAATGTTAGCATTTTAGCTTCTCTTTATCCTCTCTTCTTTCTTAGCTGAAGAACACATTTGCCTTTTTAGGCAATTTCTTGTTTGTTTTTGTGTTTCTTCAGCGTATTTGTTGTTAGTCTATTCTTTTTCTGAATTTTCTGCTATTTCTTCTTATATATTTTAGCACTGAATTCAACTTCTTAGACTATGTTTTTGCTTCAGTCTATGCTTTTTCAGCTCATCTATGGGCAGCTCTTTCCTGCTCATGTTTTTGTCAGTTCTTGTATTTCAACAACTATTTCAAGTAGTTTTGAGGTAACTTCACTTTGTTACGCTGTTTTATAGCTAATAGTCTTCCTGCTTAAACAGATCAGATGACAGTTTTTCTTTGCTATTTCTGCTATTTCTACTAATTTATCAGATTTCAGCAGATATTCGCTGTCAACCTTAGCTGCTTTCTGCCAGCTTTCAACATGAGTTTAGCATTTCTGTTTTCTTCTAATTCATTAAATGTCAGCAGATTGTCTCCAGTCAATTTCAGTTTGTTTCTGCCAGCTTTCAACAAAAAAAAATCAGCTTACAGCATTCACACTGCATTTTCGCAGGAAATGCATTTTCGTTTTAGTTACAACATGGATTTCTTTCCACATTTAACAGCAGGCTCCTTTTTAAAGGACTGACTCCATATATGGTGTTTTAACTTTTTAAACAAAATATAACTTTCTTCGCTCACCTCCATCTTACATCTGCTCTTCAGCTCAGTTTATCTAGTTGATTTGCTGGCTGCGCCACCCCTTTTGTGGCTAGAAGAGGTATTGCAAAAATACACACTTAGAAATATGAGGACAGACATATTTTTCCACCTGCCGTTCAGGGCTTCCGTATAACGTCATCCAGCTGAACGTAGAGCAAACATTGAGATCCCGGGGTCAAGAAAATCTTTTACCAGCACTTCTGTTCAGATTCTGTTTTCTGTTTTGATCATTTCTCTTCAGGCCAGAGAGGACATCATCAGGTTGCTGAAGTCAGACAGAACGAGACCAGAGACCCTGGAGGCCCATTATGGCTCCGCCGCTCCTTCCAAACCCCTGCAGGCACTGCAGAGGGACACCACTCTTCTCCATGACAACCAGAGCACTGACGACGTGTATGAGAGGCCCATGGCTGAGGTCAGAAGGTCAAACAGTCCACCTCTCTGATCAAACTGGTTCTCAGTCTAATTATTTGTGTTCTTTTGTGAAAGTTAGTTGGAGTCTGTTGGGTGGTTTTAAGTATTGCAGTTTGTCTTCATGTCCTCATGTCTCACACATATTCTCATTGTCTTATTGTAAGGATGATTAGGGCTATACAATACATGGAAAAGTTCCTTTAAGGGTCCATATTTGTTGCTTAATATGTTGCGAGCGTCAGGACTTCATTACCACAGCGAGCCTGGTTGTCGGAGTCTCACTGGAGCAGAGGCTCACAGCTGAGACAGAAGATAATGTCCCAAAGCCAACACAAAAAGCTGGGGGCTCAGTCAGGCTGGGTGAGAGAGAAAATGTGGTTTTAGTGATAATAATCTCCTGATGGCAATGTTAGCAGTATTACCATTAACACCATGCAGGCTTGGTTAGTTGAGGCAATGGAGTCTCTGTGTTCAGAGTCATGATTGATTCAGGGAAGGTTGGACTGTCCTCGTATTTAGCATCAGTGTCCTTTCATGGCTTGGTGGTTCCTAATCTAATGTTAGAGGTGTCGAGTGTAGTTGATCAGGGTTTTTGTGATGGTTGAACAGGTAGAGTTCATTTAAATTGGCTGGTTTTAGGCTCAGGCCACAGATCTTTAACAGGGTTGTTGGAGAAACCAACAGTGTCTAAGGTTCAACCATCATTCAATTTATCTAGATAATTCATTTAGAGGTAGTCCACCTTTGTTATTATATGTTATTCCCCTCAGCATGGTGCTACCCCCACCATACTCAGCAGTTGGTATCGTCTTCTTAGGTTTAAATAGCCTCACCTTCTTGCGATTGTGTTCAAACTTTTGTCTCATTTGACCATCAAAGCAGAAGACATTTGGCTTTTTCATGTGGGAAGCTGCAGATTTCAGTCCAGCTGGTGTTGACTTTAGATCATCAGCTTTTTTTGTTGGTCAGCAGCTTTTTGGTCCACAGTGATGTTAAACTGGCTTCACTAGGATAGTTCTACCAGTTGCCTCTTCATGGCATGGTTCATGGTTCCTGGGTTGTTCCTGAAGAACCTGATCAATGTCCTTTCATCTGAGGGGGACAGTTTGGGTCAGATGGTTGAAGCTACTGTTGGGATTATGATTATTGATTAGTTAATATTTATCAAGAATTATAATTTAAAATCATAATTTGAGAAAATTAATTTCTTAACCAAAATCCTCATTTATGACTCGAGACCAGAGATGTCTTCTGGTGTTGTAATTGTGGCTCAAAGCCCTTGATAATTACAATCGTTAAATACTCAGTAATAATTGATAACTATTATTAGAGATGTCACTGTTTAATCGACCGTTTCTGCTGAAACGTGCGAAACTTTGACCTTATCTTGACTGACGAATCACTCTTGCACAAAATAAACACAAAGCCTTCTCTTTATCTCTGTGAATATTTATTAAATCAACAGCCCAGATACACCTCGCTTTTCTGATTCAATAATCTTCACCTCATCAAACATGCAAAGTTCTACACAAAAGGGTAAAATATCTAACTAAACAAATAAAACAAAACAGCAGTGGGTGTGTATGGAATCAAACCAGCAGTTATGGCAGTTATGAAAAAAAATACAAGAGAAATATGGTGTTGAATGAAGCTTTGGGAGCGCCACTCCCAAAGTGTAGCTTGGTTAATGTAAGTCATAAAACCTCCCCCACCGCTGGGGGTCTGTGCACACAAAGAGTTGTAAAACTTTTGGCGGCAACTAATAAAACATGAAGCTGAAGACAAAGAAAATGATTGATTTTCACCATGAAGTTATTATAGCAGCTCGATTTCACAGCGCACCTGAGCTTGCTCTCAAGCGTTAAAACAACACAGCAAAACACACACAGCTGGGAAGCACAGCGTCCTTCAGATATCCAACAGCAGTAAAAGTTTCAATAAAATGCTGCTTGCACATACAGTTTAGAACACATTAGACTATAAGTGGCGATTCTAAATCGCACTAAAATCTACTCTATCCTGCCCACGCTATTCCTAATAAAGAACTAAAAATAAAAGGATGGCTTTTACTTTGTTGTCTCCTCTGAGCGGAGGAAGAGAGAGAGAGAAGGGTTTGAAGAGTTCCACGCGTCCACGGATAACTCAGCAAAGCAGTCAGTTTTTCGTCCTTGGTGACCTCCTTGGCAGAAAGGTGAAAAATATGACGAACCGTCACTAGTCGACTGGAACAAAAAAAACAAGGAGGAAAAATTGCGTCTCCTTGAAAACTCCGTTGGTTTTTTGGTTACGTGTTAAACTCACGTCTTCGATCGGTAAAGTTGAAACTTACAAGCCTTCTTATTCCTGTAAGCTTAATTTGCTTAGTTTTCTCGTTGGCCAACTGGGAGAATGAATGGAATCCACATGGGACTTCTTCTCCAGAGTGATGCTCCAGTTGCGAGGTAACCGCGTCTCGTTTCCAAGCTGAAAAGCAATGGTGGGCTGTGTCATACTCTGTTATATAGTTGACTGTGGCATCAGAGCTGCGACGCCCCGTCCTATCAGCCGCGGTGGCTGCTGGGATTTGTAGTAGCAGACAGTCCTGGGATACAAAATGGCCGATGATGCCGGAAGTCATACTCGTGTCCAGCAACTTTGCTCATAAAGTCATCTGAATGTCAAAGTTCTGTAACAAGATTCATAAAATCAGAGTTGAAACAGTTGAAGCTCTTTAGTTTGCTGAATAGCAGCAGGTTTCCCATGCTCTCTGACACCTGTGGGGTCTTCCAAAGTAAAAAAGTTGAATGAATGTTCAGCTTGAAGATCTGGACTAGATAGAGGCAGTTTCCCTCAGCAAGTCAACATGAGTGTGACCACAGCTGAAGGTTTAGTGTGTAGTGTTTGCAGATGGGGATCTGCAGCGTGAAATGTTGATAATGAGTGTTTTAAAGGGTTCTCCTCCCTTCAGCTGGATCGTCTGGAAGACAAGCAGAAGGAGACGTACAGACGAATGCTGGAGCAGCTCCTGCTGGCAGAGAAATGCCACCGCAGGACTGTCATGGAGCTGGACAATGAGAAACGGAAACATGTGGACTTCATGAACAAGAGCGATGACTTCACCAACCTGCTGGAACAGGAGAGGGAAAGGTGAGGGGTCGGAACATTTCCTCACAGGGTAGGGTCTGATTGTGGTGTAAAATGCTCTGTTGGATTCTGGAGTCTGACAGAAAACAGATCCAAGAATAAAATGGAGTTAAATAAAATAAAATATTCATAATCTAATCTATTTAATCATTTGCGTAGGAAGTATAAAAAGCTCTCATTTAGTTCAGAGGGTCTCAGATGTTGCTAAACACCAGGTGGAAATGATCAGACCACACAGCCCATCATTTCCTCCTCACACTTGTGCTCATGTGTTAATCAGGAGGTAGATCAGAACTATTTAAGTGGAGGGATATAGTACATAGATTTACAGGCAGCACACCTCCACTACAGCCTAATGTACAGGCACATGTTTAGATGTTCTGACCTCCAGTGATCAGAGCCTTTCTAGATGCTGTTGGCAGCATTCAGTGTTGACTCCTGGGTCTGCTGTGTCATAAAAGACAGATTATTTGGACACATGGTTAATGGGTGAATTAAGCAGGAAATCAATCAGAATCAGATTTGGACAACCAAGCTATTAGACTTCGGTTTAATGTGCTCACGGACAAGAAATATTTAAGTATTCAAATTTCATATTAATACAAAAACAGAAAACAAAGAAGTTCATTAGTTCAGAAAATCTCTTCAATATTTTCATGGAAAGAAGGCATCTTTTCAAGAAAGATTGATTTTGTCTTAATAAGTCTGGAGTGCAACAAATCAAATCCCCCCAGATGTCAACAGGACAATAATTAGACCCCCATGAACGCAATTTGATTTGATTTTGCCCAACCAAAATGACTCAATTCTACCAATTCAACTAAAAAAACCTAGAAACCATAAATTATACATCAACTAAGCTCCTCCTGCTGCTGTCTCCATATTTTACCCACAGCTTTCTTTCAGAAACTTCTGCCTGTCATAGCATCTGATTTGATTCAAATAATAAACTCATCCATGTTGTCAGGAGTTTTCCTCCAGGTATTAAAAACAGCAACTATCAAAAACCACTGTTAAAAAAAGAATAATCTGGACAAGTTGCTATTGCAGAATTTCAGGCCCATCATGAATCTCCCATTTACCAGTAATTTATTGAAGGAGCTATTTCCATAGTTAGACCTTCTTAACCATGACCAGCTGCTTTGACGTCTTCCAGTCAGGTTTTCTGCTCATCACAGAACCCAGACTGCCCTCCAGAACCACATAAAGACAATCACTAAGTCAGCCTTCTATCACCTGAAGAACATCTCCAGGATTAAAGGACTAATGTCCAGCAGGATCTGGGGAAACACATCCTTGTGTTTATCTTTAGTGGAATTGATCACTGCAACAGGTTCTTCATAGGTCTGTCCATCAGACAGCTGCAACTGATCCAGAACGCTGCTGCCTGGTCCTCACTAGAACCTAGAAGGTATAGAACATCCGCCCAGTTCTAATGTCCTTCCACTGGCTCCCTGGATTCAGAGAATACACTTTAAAATCCTTACTTTAAAAATCTATACTTTACTTTTCATTATTATGTCACTGCTATGTATTTATTTTTGTGCTTTCTTATGTTTTCCTTATGTGTAGCGCTTTGAATTCTTATTACTAAAATGTTCTATACAAACAAACTCCCCTTGCCTTCATGGCTGAAAGAAGCAGATCCTGGATCCAAGCAGCTTCCTCCGTAGGGTGGCCAGGCTCTGCCTTATAGATGAGGAGAGGAGCTCCATCATCCCCTTCAGTTCAGAGAAGAGCTGAGACATGAAACTGAGTGAAGTCTGATTTAAACCTCCTGAAATTTTCTGTCATATATAAATATTTAGGAAACTTATTTCTCTGCCATTTTCCAAAGTCCGTGGCTGAAAGGACACACTTCAATGTATTTTTAAAATTGTGTTGAACATTAGGTATTTTGGCACCTTACAACCACAGATGTCTGTGTGTTTGTTGGCATAGAGCAACACAAAGTAGCGCAGAAATGTGAAGCAGAAGGAACGTTAAACATTTTAAAAAATAAAGATCTGAATAGTGTGGCATCCACAGCTCAGGTGGGACAATCTTTAATCCACAGCAGCCACAGATTCATGAACTCCACAAATCTGACCTTTAGGGGAGAGTGAGGAGAACAAGTCCTGTTTGCTGTTTGCAACACAGGAGGCATGGCAAAGAGGTGGAGGACAGTGATCTGTTCAAATGAGACCAGTACTTTTCTCCTGCAAGCAAAATAATGTATAGAGGAAAACAATCAGTCCACATTACCCCGAACACACATGCTACATCCTTACAGTGTAACATGGTGGTGGCAGCATCATGCTGCGGGACAGGAAACTGGTCAGGGTTGATGGGAAGATGGGTGGAGCTAAATCCAGGACAATCCTGGAAGAAAACCTGTTAGAGGCTTCAGAAGACCTGAGATTGGGGTGGAGGTTTAGCTTCCAGCAGGAGAACTGAACATACAGCCAGACATGAGAATGGCCTAGTCAAAGTCCAGACCCAAATCCAAATGAGAATCAGTAGCAAGACTTGAAAACTGATGTTCACGGATGTTCTCCATCAAACTTGACTGAACTTAAGCCAACACTTGAGTCTGTAGATGTTCAAAGCTGGTAGAGTCAGACCCAAAACCTGCAGCCAGAGGAGGTTCTACAAAGTTCTGACTCAGAAGGGATGAATATGAATGCCCACCACACTTCAGATTTTTTTTTGTAAAATGTTTAAAACCATGAATCATTTTAACTCCACTGTTCAGCACTACTTTGTGTTGTTCTGTGTTCAGTTTATGTTCTTCATCTTCATCACTGGTTCCTGCTGAATCTTGAGGCACCAGGTGGCAGAACGACAACCAGGTCCCTCTTTCTTAAACTGCAGAAACAGCATGCAGAAATTACCTGAACCTCTATGGTACACAGAGGAATTTAATCCTGTTAACCTCTGTCCTGCAACTTTAAGACATGTTCCTGGTCCAAAAGACCTGAATCAGATGGCTTAATGACTTCTTCAGTCAAGTCCTACAGAGCCCTACTAATGATCCAATTATTGCAGGCCACGTCCCTCGAGGACTGGAGTTCGACATCTTTGCTCTAAGACTTTAGACATAGTTTATGCTGGAAAACGTTGCTTTCAACATAAACCTTAAACATTCATTCATCTTTCATACCGCTTATTCCATAGTGAGTTACGAGGGAGCTGGTGCCTATCTCCAGCAGCCTACGGGCGAGAGGCAGGGTTCACCCTGGACAGGTCGACAGTCCATCGCAGGGCAACACAGACACACACAGGACAAACAACCATGCACACACTCATTCACAGCTAAGGGAAATGTAGGCTGGGAGTCAAACCCAGGACCTTCTTGCTGCAAGGCAACACTGATACCAACGGCGCCACCCTGCAGCCCAGATCATAAACATACAATTTAAAAGTGAAAAGCATGAAGGAGGTGAAACATTCTGCTTTCAGTGTAAATTCTGCTATGATGGATTGTGCATTGGACACATAGTGATCTTTGGGTGAGGGAACCAACACAAAAGTCAGTAGCTTGATGATGGAACCGGGCCTGGGAGGGTCCAATAACCAAGTGTGTACCACTGGAACTGGACTGATTAAATCGTAAAGAGAGGCAGGAGAAACTAGTCTTTTAGGCTGGAGCTTGATGAATGCTGTACATGCTGAGGGATTCCCTGTTTGATTGGTTCTACCAACCTTAGGTTCCCCTTTGGAGTTCCTCTTAGGTCTTTCAAAGCAACCATCTTCAGCTTAACATCCACTAACATCTTGCATTAATTCTGTGTCCTCAGACTGAAAAGGCTGTTGGAGCAGGAGAAGGCCTACCAGACCCGTAAGGACAAAGAGCACAGCAAGAGGCTGGAGAAGGTCCAAGATGAGCTGGTGAAGCTCAAGTCCTTTACGCTGATGTTGGTGGACGAGCGACAGCTTCATGTCGAGCAGATTGACCAGCAGACCCAGAAGATCCAGGACCTCGGTCAAAAGCTGCAAGAACAAGAGAAGTGGCTGGCAGCTTCAAGTGATGCTGCAAAGAAGGACGGACACAAGGTGCTGAAGCTGGAGGCTGAGTTGGAGGTCCAGCAAGCAAAGTTTAGTCAGGAGCACAAAGACATGACTGCCAAGCTGGCCAACCAAGTATCCCAGAACCAACAGCTGAGACTGAAGCTGAATGGGCTGATGCAGAAGACTGAGGAGCTGGAGGAGAGCAATAAAGTGCTGCAGAAATCGGAGGAAGACCTGCAAGAGCTCAGGGACAAGATAAGCAAAGGAGAGTGTGGAAACTCTTCCCTTACAGCTGAGCTGGAGAATCTGCGGAAGAAAGTCCTGGAGATGGAGGGAAAGGATGAGGAGATTACCAAGACTGAGACTCAGTGCAAGGAGCTGAAGAAAAGGCTGCAGGATGAGAAAAACCATAGCAAGGAGCTGAGGCTGGAAGTGGACAAACTCCAGAAGAGAATGGTGGAGCTGGAGAAGCTGGAGGGAGCATTTAGCAGAAGCAAAACAGAATACTTCCAACTTCATAAAAATCTGGAAAAAGAGGGGAAAGTAGTGAAGGATTTGGGCAGCGAGACGGAGAGACTAAGAACTCAGTTGAAGGAGATGGAGTCCTCAGAGTCGAAGCTGGAGAAGGCAGAAATGGTCCTCAAAGAAGAACTGATGAAACTGAAATCTTTCACTGTTATACTGGTGGATGAAAGGAAAATTGTGGCTGAGAGACTGAAGCAGGAAGAACAGAAAAATGAAGATTTGAGCAGGATGCTGAAAGCAGAGCAGGGTAAGGTTACAGAAGTTACAGAGAAGCTGATTGAGGAGAGCAAAAAACTTCTCAAATTCAAGTCAGAGATGGAAATTCAAGTGGAAGGTCTAACACAGGAGAAGGAAGAAATAAAATCTAAACTTAGACGCAAGGAGGAAACGTGTGATGAACTGAAT
Organism: Girardinichthys multiradiatus; assembly: GCF_021462225.1. NCBI lineage: Eukaryota > Metazoa > Chordata > Actinopteri > Cyprinodontiformes > Goodeidae > Girardinichthys > Girardinichthys multiradiatus. Next base: position 508,246 of record NC_061808.1, read on the forward strand.
GTTAAGCTGACAGAGATGAAGATGAGAGTAGATGGACTCGAGGAGATGGACAGGGAGATGCAGAGAAAGTTGGCCAGCAGGAACCAAAACAAAAATCCAGAAGAAGACAACAAAGTTAGGGAGCTAACCACAGAAATTGATAGACTTAAAGGCAGGCTTAAGCAGCTGGAGGTGGTGGAAGGAGATTTAATGAAATCTGAGGATGAGTATGATCTGCTGGAGAAGAAGTTCAGAAATGAGCAGGACAAATCAAACACGCTTTCTAAGCTGGTGGAGGACATGAAAAGTCAGATCGCCAGAAACAAAGCTGTGGAGAGAGGTGAAGTTAAGAGTCTGGAGGCCCAGCTGAGGATCCGTTGCAAGGTGGAGGAGGCAAAGACCAGAGAGCTTCGGGCCGAAGTTCTGGCCCTCAAGGAGAAAATCCATGAACTCATGAACAAGGAGGACCAGCTCTCCCAGCTGCAGGTGGACTTCTCTCTTCTCCAGCAGAGGTTTATGGAGGAAGAGGAGAGGAAGAGAAGAATGAGTTTAGATGTGGAGAACCTTACCAAAGAACTGGAAGCCTCAAAGCGCTACAGTCGAGCCTTGAGGCCCAGTTTGAATGGGAGGAGGATGGTTGATGTCCCAGTTACCTCCACTGCGGTCCAAACAGAGGTGATGACCAATGGGTCTGCTGAGGACGAGACTGCAGCAGGTTTCATCCGGAAATCAGTTCTGGAGGAGAACCACCTAATGAACAACCTCAGACAACATGGGCTGAAAAGGCCAGCAGTTCTTGATCGATACCCTCCAGCATCAGCAGAACATGGAGGGAGAAAATCCTCAATGCCCTGGATGAACAAGAAGGAGGCCATCACACTGACCCGGACCATTCCTGAGGAGACCAAGGCATCCTCCTCGCTGCATCCACCTCAAATGTCCCCAAATCTGGGACAACCTCTACACATCCGCGTGACACCAGATCATGAGACCAGCACAGCCACCTTAGAGATCACCAGTCCGCGGTCTGAAGACTTCTTCTCCACCACCGCCATCATCCCAACCCTTGGTCTTCAGAAGCCTCGTATCACAATTGTCCCCAAACCCACAACTGTGACCTCTAAGACTAAAGGATGGGAGGTAACTGGAGATCCTGATCGAGCCAAGTCCCCGGTCACGATAACCACCATCTCCAGGACAAAGAGTCCAGAAAAGCCCAGCAGCAGAAGCCCTGGGATCCTGCAGTCACCGGTGTCCATCATTACGGTCAGCACCACCCCTGTGGCTGAGGTGTGTGCTTCATCCGACCCTCATGAGAACACCACCAGACAAACGTTAATCAAGATGACCTCTGAGAAACCACCAGAGCCGGTGAGGAAATACAACAGCAACATCTTCACAACTGAGGACAATAAAATCCACATCCACCTGGGGTCACAGTTTCAGAGGACCTCTGAGGGCTGCAGTTGTCCTGTTTTAACCCTCAGACCAACAGGAAGTGGTTTTGAATGCCAGGAAACACCATCAGGAACTGTGCTCCGCTCCCCATGCAAAGCCCTGACTGGGAAGACATCCCAGAATAAAATGACCAGCAGTATAACAATCACCCCCATCACCTCTGCAGCATCCAGGCCAACACAGTCTGTGGTGAGTATCTTTCCTTCTAAAACATCATGAAAACCTCTTTCCAGTGGAAACTATCCAATGATGTCTGATCTTCTTACCTTCCGGCTTCTTCTGAAATGTTTCAGAATTAACACATAGGACTCTGCAGGTATTAGATAGTGTCACATCCTTCTTCTCACCTTCAGGTTAAAATCAGGCAGCCTATGAGCACTGCAGAGGTTTGACTCTGGAGCGCCTAAAACATCCATGCATCCATCCATTTTCTTCCATACTGGGTCATGGGGAGCTGGTGCCTATCTCCAGCAGTGTACGGGCGAAAGGCGGGGTCCACCCTGGACAGGTTGCCAGTCCATCGCAGGGCAGCACAGAGACACACAAGACAAACAACCAGGCACCCAGTCACACCAAGAGGCAGTTTAGAGAGACCAGTTAACCTAACAGTCATGTTTTTGGACTGTGGGAGGAAGCCGGAGTACCCAGCTCCGACTGGCTCCAGTAAGTAGGAGTTTGGTTGATGACAGGTATACACCAACCAGCCATAACATTATGACCCTTCAAGTACTCTTCTAGACCTTTGAAGACCTGCTGTGGAATCTGTCCTTAAGCTGTCAGCAGCAGATCCTATAAGTCCTAAAGGTTTGGACCCCTTTGGGGTGAGATGGAGCATCAGCCTGCTGGAAGAGACTAATGTCACCTATGAAGGGGTAGCCTTGGTTGGTGCTAGGTGTGTCAATGTAACATTCATGTCATTGTTGCTTTACTTTTCTATCAGGCACTTCCTCTGACCAGAAACGCTTTCCATGTTCTGTTCTCAGGAGGTGTTTCACAAGAACATCACTGATGATACAACATCCATCACCTCCAAACTCAGAAAGCAATGGTTTCAGTAAAATAATGTATAATGGAAATGTGACAATGGTTTTATAAAATGGAATAATCATCTGTGACGTTTTTGAGACTGTAGATGTTTCAAGATGGTAGAAGTCCATTTTTGTCTTCAAACAGAACCTTACTTCAAAAGTCCTGAACCTTCCCTTTAAAGTGGCTCAGATCCTGAAACTGAAGCTTCTGCTTCCAGCAGCTCTATATAACTCTTCCTCCTGAGAGGTCACAGACCAGATTCTCTGTGATTTTCACGTCAGCTGCCAGTGGTCATAATGTTAAGCTTAACATGCATCATGTTTCTGTGGATTCTGCTGATGGGACTTCTCCTCGGAGGATACTCCAGTAATAATAACTCACCAAAACATTCCAATAGATCCACAGCATCTTTAAGGTCTCTCCCATCCAGGTCCCGTTCTGTGTCTGATGTTCTTCACGGGTTTTTATTTTTTCAGCTCGGTTCGGATGTGCAGTCAGCTCGAAGCGCAGCCACACGGATCCCTGTGTCCACAGGTGTGAAACTGAATGGGAAGACGGTTCTGGGTGTGTCTGCTGTGACAAGGTTAGAGTCTCGGGCTGAAGGCCAGGCGATGAAGATCCAGCTGAGGAAGTCGACCGTGTGCAGCTCAACTTCTGCAGCAGGAGGAAAGATCTGAAGATCTCCTGCAGCAAGAGGAATCAGAGCAGCTGTTCACGCTTACTCTTTGGACTTCATGTTATGCTGCTTGGGTTTGCTTCTTGAAATGGTTGTAGATCATACAGGAGCCTGGTTCTGTTAGGTTCTGCTGGTTTCTGTTTGCATCCTGATTAACCATGTCATGCTGCTCTCTGTTCACTTCAGACTTTTAATGTCATTGTTCATGTTTGATGCCACACGTTAATTTCACTGCTGATCATGGAGGTTTGAACCTCCTGATGCACCGTGAAATCATTATGACCAGAACAAAAATAAAAACTATTTATCTAAAGTTTGGCTTCGCTTCATTGCTTCTTTCTGAGTTTTAGCTCTGAGTTTTAACGGCATTAATCCCAAATGCTTGAAGGATTTTAAAATGCTCACATTTCCAAATTTGGAGTTATGTCACCTTTTAAACTACATGTCTCAGGTAAACTGTCCAAAAACATGTATGTGTATGTTAATGAGTCTCTCTAAACAGCCCTCAGGTGTTAGGTGTGTGTGCATGGTTGTGTGTCCCCAAGCTCTCATCCAATGACTGCTGGATGTAGGCTCCTGCTCCCAGACAGTGGATGGATGAGCCTTAGAATGATCTGTTTGCCTTCTTGCTTGGAAGAAACTTACTTTATTCTATTTTATCATTCTATTTATTATAATTTTGTGTTATTTATTTTTTTTATTCTAAATTGATCGTCTCCCCAAGAACAGCCAGACAAAAACAAACACTACCTTTATGTGGACAGAAGGGGGCAGCACCAACCCTAAAGCGGAAGGAAGAGGACGCGGACAGCTGTTGTGATTTTTAGAAAAATGCTTTAAATCGGAACTAATGACAGTTTAACGGTCAGCGATTATTTTTAAAGCCGCTCACCGGAGGAAGATACCGGACCTGACAATGATGGCCTCCAGCTACAAAGACGAAGACGGACACATCAGCGTGTCGGGATCCGGAGCTGCGGCCGGCGGCGGCTCTCTGCGCTCCAAGAAGCCTGAAAACACCGCTTTCAAGCAGCAGAGACTCCCGGCTTGGCAGCCCATCCTGACCGCAGGGACAGTCCTGCCAGCCTTCTTCATCATCGGCCTCATCTTCATCCCCATCGGCATCGGCCTCTACGTGACGTCCAACAACATCAAGGAGTTCGAGGTAGCCATGTTTATTAGAGAAACACCAGTTAATCAGTCTAATGACACCATTCTAGTCCGCTGCGGCCTCTGGACTCTCCAACCAAACTCTATTGAGAAATCTGGTATTTTAGTCACATTTCTATCGGGCGTGTTAAAACAGCTCTTACTGCACTGACCTGAACATCTACTGTGAAGACTGGTTCCGTCTGGATGATTCGGCAAGAATAAAAATTAATAATTAACATCAAGCAGCCCAATTTTTTTAAATCCTTCAACCAAATTCTCATCAGAATCCATTTTAGGGACAATTCATTCTGGTTTTTTAAAGCACCACCTTATTACAATGATTTAAACATTTATTTCAAAACCTGCTCTTGCTTTTATGGCTTCAACAAGTTCCTATTATGCTGTGTTTTTATGGACGATTTGGCTAAATAGAAATAAAATAAAAACACACGCTAAACACTCCAACCTATGGAAGCAAATTGTTACCATATTTCAAATGAAAAAGTATTTTCAGAAATACTTTTTCATTTTAAGAATGTGGCTGCATTGTTTGACTCATAAATAAAATTAGTAATCAATCATCCTATTAGCATTTTCTTCTTCATGACTTCACATTTTATTCCATAATCAAAAAGAAAACAAAGCAGACATTGCTTTTTCATTTTCGTGGTCTGTCCGTAAAGTCCTGCCCAGAACTAGAAAACGAAAAAACATTCCGAGCTGCGGGCGCAGAAGAGTGACGTCAGCAGCTGCTCTTCCTCAGCTCCCCGCTGACCGAGCAGTTTGTGGCAGTTCCGCCACAGCCTGCCACCGGAGCTGCCACCGGAGCTGCCACCGGAGCTGCCACCGGAGCTGCCACCGGAACTGCCACCGGAACTACCACCGGAACTGCCACCGGAACTGCCACCGGAGCTGCCACCGGAACTGCCACCGGAACTGCCACCGGAACTACCAGTTCTTCCTGCCACCAGAACTACCAGTTCTTCCTGCCACCAGAACTACCAGTTCTTCCTGCCACCAGAACTACCAGTTCTTCCTGCCACCAGAACTACCAGTTCTTCCTGCCACCAGAACTACCAGTTCTTCCTGCCACCAGAACTACCAGTTCTTCCTGCCACCAGAACTACCAGTTCTTCCTACCACCAGAACTACCAGTTCTTCCTGCCACCAGAACTACCAGTTCTTCCTGCCACCAGAACTACCAGTTCTTCCTGCCACCAGAACTACCAGTTCTTCCTACCACCAGAACTACCAGTTCTTCCTACCACCAGAACTACCAGTTCTTCCTGCCACCAGAACTACCAGTTCTTCCTGCCACCAGAACTACCAGTTCTTCCTGCCACCAGAACTACCAGTTCTTCCTACCACCAGAACTACCAGTTCTTCCTGCCACCAGAACTACCAGTTCTTCCTGCCACCAGAACTACCAGTTCTTCCTGCCACCAGAACTACCAGTTCTTCCTGCCACCAGAACTACCAGTTCTTCCTGCCACCAGAACTACCAGTTCTTCCTGCCACCAGAACTACCAGTTCTTCCTGCCACCAGAACTACCAGTTCTTCCTGCCACCAGAACTACCAGTTCTTCCTGCCACCAGAACTACCAGTTCTTCCTGCCACCAGAACTACCAGTTCTTCCTGCCACCAGAACTACCAGTTCTTCCTGCCACTGCCACAAATTGAGCTCGGTCCTGCTGCAATTCAACCAATTTCTCGGCACGTTTGCAATGTAATGCACTGCAGACGTGCACAGCGCCCCCTAGCGAACAAGATGGGTAGTTCGGTCAGCAGGGAGCTGAGGAAGAGCGGCTGCTGACGTCACTCTTCTGCGCCCGCAGCTCGGAATGTTTTTTCGTTTTCTAGTTCTGGGCAGGACTTTACGGACAGACCACGAAAATGAAAAAGCAATGTCTGCTTTGTTTTCTTTTTGATTATGGAATAAAATGTGCAGTCATGAAGAAGAAAATGCTAATAGGATGATTGATTACTAATTTTATTTATGGGTCAAATAATGCAGCCACATTCTTAAAATGAAAAAGTATTTCTGGAAATGTTTTTTCATTTGAAATATGGTAACAATTTGCTTCCATAAGAACCTAACTCTATTTAGAAATAGTGACATTTTATTTTGGGTATTTAATACACCTGTTATTGTTCTGACACAAGTCATGTATTAACTCTTTCTTTAAAATAATGAAAATTAAGATATACATTAAAGCCCTTCTTTGGCTGAAAAGGAGATTTTATTTTCTATATTTTTTAGGCATGATGGTAATAAAGTTTCTTTCAATAACAACAGAAAATCATACCGGTTCCATGATGCAGAGTATCAAGACATCATCAGAAAATGAGGAGACTGTATGCATGTGTTCTCTGTAAGGCCAGGATTTGACGTGAGTTCATTTGTGCCGACCAGATTGATTACACAGGAGTTGACATGTCCAGTCCGTGCTTCAACTGCTCCAAGAGCTTCAGCTGGAACAGCACCAAGCCTTGCACCTGTTCCATTCCCTTCCAGCTGGACCAGTCGTATGAAGTAAGATCCATTCAAATTAAAGTATCCTGACTGCACCTGGGTAAGGAAACCATCAGGTTTCTCTCTTAAATACACAGAGCAACGTCTTCATGTATTATGGACTCTCCAACTTCTACCAGAACCACCGGCGGTACGTCAAGTCCAGAGATGACAGCCAGCTGAATGGAAATGAGAAGTCCCTAGAGGTAAGATTTGTTTGCAAGATTAGGATGCTGGAGATCGTGTTAACAGCTGCAAACAGCAAATATTGAGGTTGTTCATTTAACAGGTGGTGCTGTTTATCTCTCGGTTTTTATCCTCATCCATCACAGGAACCCAGTAAGGAGTGTGAGCCGTATGCGAAGCACGACAACAAGCCCATCGCACCCTGTGGAGCCATCGCAAACAGCATGTTTAACGGTGAGAAACTGACCAGCAGCTGAGATGTTTGCTGGAGGAACAGGACAGCAGCCCTGCTGGAGCTCTTCTTGGCTGGACTCCTCTAGGCCAGAACGGCTTGTGGTGTTCAGACAGGAACTGGAAACATCGAGTGGGAAAGACTACTGAATTAATTTCATCTTGTTTGCAGACACGCTGGAGCTGTTTTACAACGACCCAAACGGCACAAAGATCCAGATTCCACTGACGGCAACAGGAATCGCCTGGTGGACAGATAAGCATGTGAAGTTCAGGAATCCTGGAGTAGAGAACATGAACCTTACTGCTGTTTTTCAAGGTATCATTTGGTTCTCCAGGCTGGTTCCAAGTTTAAAGTCACATTTAAACAGACTGGAAACTGGTAGCCTTACATTAGACTGTTTGCATCCAAAACTAGAAGAGATTCCTAAAGTTTAGATGAAAACTGGAGGATGTAATAAAACCTTTTACATCTGAGACAGAAATGTAAAAAACTGGTCCTACACCAGTAAGAAACCTCAATAACTGTCCTCCGAATGGTGAAATTTCCTTCCCCTTCAGGGACAACAAAGCCCGTGAACTGGCGCCGGCCCGTGTATGAGCTGGACGCTGATCCGGACAACAATGGCTTCATCAACGAGGACTTCATCGTGTGGATGAGAACTGCCGCCCTGCCGACGTTCCGCAAGCTGTACCGGATCATCCAGCGGCGAAACAACATGCTTCCCACTCTGCCCCGAGGAAACTACACCCTGGAAGTGGTTTACAGTATCCTGAAAGGGAATGTGGGTCAGCTGGTGTCCAGCTTCTTCTCAGTTTTAAAGTTTTCCTGTTAATCTGGCACTTGCTTGGTTTTTATCAAATCAAATTCAGTGCAGCCAGGTGGAGGCGTCAGAATAAAAAGAAAAGCAAAGGTTGATGCTGATTTAAAGTCTGGAACTCTTAACCTCAAGAGCAGTTTTTGTCTTTAACGAGTCGATCCCAGATTATCCAGTCCGGAGCTTCGAGGGCAGGAAGCGGATGATCCTGAGTACCATCTCCTGGATGGGAGGCAAGAACCCATTCCTGGGCATCGCCTACATCACTGTGGGTTCTGTCTGCTTCCTGCTGGGCATCGTCCTCTTCATCATCCACCACAAATACGGCAACCGCAACAACGGCGCCGACATCTCTCACTGAAAGATGGACCAGACTCCAGGCTGGACTGCAGCTTCGCTCTGCTGCAGAGAGCAGCTGTGAAACACCTGTGAGGTTCAGAATCTGACCCGCTTTATAGGATTCCTAATGAGATGCCAAAGTGAGATGGAGCCAAAAATGAAAAATAACCTGATGAGATCTACAGTCTTAGAGCAAAACATCCAGTTGGGTCTCGGAAGTAAAGTTTCTGCTCTCCAAACCTTTGTAGTTTTCTGGGTGCTTCGCTTTGATTGCAGGAACCAGGTCCACATCAGATTACCAGAGCTGAGATGTAGCCCAGAAAACGACCCTGGTAGGGAGGCAGTGAATTACCCTAAACCTTCGGACTGGAGGCAGGCAGCATGTCTGATTGGCTAAATATTCCCAACTTTAGATTCCCGTTGCAGCTCAAAGTTTCTGTAACCTTTAGCTTGTAGAACGGGTCTAGCAGTCCAACCCAGTCATTTATGCAGAATCTCAGTTTGTTTTACAGCAGCTACCTTTTGACACCTCATTAAAATCCCTTCCAGTGTTATTTTAATGTCTGACTAACAGATTGAAATAAATCCTCAGTACACCTGCAGCTGTGTGTGGAGACGGCGCTAGTGAATGCTGTCTGGATGTGGTGTTCATGTGTCCTCTGAGTGAACCCGGACGTCTGTTTCAGAACAGTCAGTAAGTTACAGCCTTTCTTTCAGTCTGGAGTGATTTTGCTTGTTATAGAGGGTAACCGCTGTGACTGAATTAACGGTTTTATTGCTGAAAATCACAGGTTTTTATTTTTACTGCAGGTGAACCGGACATTTAAAATCTGTCACAGGGACACATTTGCTTCAAGTTAAACTGTTTTGGTGTTTCAGAGATTAAGTGCTGTGAAACAAACAGGATAAGGTTTGGTTGGGCTGATGTTTTCTGCCGTTCTGAAGCTTCCTCCCCTCCTGCTGAGAGAGGGAATCGGATCCGAATGTTGTTTGCAAACATGAACGCAGATTCCTGCTGTTGAGCTGGAAGTTTTTCAGGCCGAGTGGGACGTCTCCTAGTTTTATAACGATAAACTGAAGCAGCAACACCGAGGAGGAGCGACCTGTTCGTTTCCAGAAACCACACAGCTCCTTTCAGATCTCCATGGGACCTCCTGGTTAAATGAAGGAACAATAATAATCATCTCATGTGGACCTCCCCAATAGAGCTAGAGGAGAAAGCCAAGCAATCAGATGCATAGAAGTGAGATCTTCCATTGTTCTTCAGAGAAGCACAGAGGCCAGAAACATCATTTTCCCAGCGATTAGTTACAGGTTTGGTCAGGTTTAACGGTTCTGTTGGAAAATCCCGGTCCACTTCTCATCTCTCTACATTTTCCTTGGAATTCTGGTAGTTTTTCTTTCTATAGTTGTTTTTAAATTAATTTTGAATTAAAAAACAGGAAGTGATCGGAGAGAAGGATAGGGAGAAACATCTTCAGTCTTCATCAAATGATCTTCTAGACAGAGGAACCTCTACTGGACCTCAGGTTTGACCCAGTCAGCAACATCTGATCTCTTCAGGCTTCAGACAGTCACCTTTTTAACCTGGAGCAGCTGAATTAGAAGTATTTTTTCCAATCGGTACGTGGTCCATTTCTGGTTCGTGTGGTTTTCTTGCACCAGTACATCATCAAAGCTCCTTCCTGTAATCGTTTAAAATCAGCGGTTTTCCAGACTTTCTCAAGGTCTTTCAGAGGTTTTCTGTGGGCTTCAGTCTGGTACCTGTCCATGTTCACAGGAATTGTTTTTTAACAAGTGGTTATCCCAACCACTGAAGAATTTCTAGGAAGTCTGGATCACAGGAACGGACGTGGAAAGAAATTAAGACTGGATCAGGAGTGCAGAACCCTGACATATGAGTCAGAACATTGCTCATCTATTCCTTTCCTCTCAGCTGAAGAACAGTTGGTCCCAAAAAGAGGAGAACCCGGTGTGTTTAGGCTCAGTCCATGTGAGTAACTGCAGCTTTTACTGCATTACAGAGTTTGATTTTGGACCTGTTCTGCACCCGAGCAGCTCTCTACAGGAGGAAGACGAGTGGCTGAACATCAGAACCAACTCTGACAGTGCTAAAAACAACCCTAAGATTAGAAATCTAACAGTAATTATTAATATAGATTTATCCTCTCAGCCTCCAGAGAACGGTTCCAGTCAGTTTCAAAATGAAGCAACTAAACAGAGTGTGGGTTCTGGTTCTGGTTCCTGCAGTGGATCTGAGTGTTATGTTGCTGCATGTGATTGCGGAGCTGCTTGAACCGCTGGTCTTTGTGCCTCGTTTGGTCCCTAACGTTGTTTGCTGACAGTTTTAAAGCACTTTTGAAGCAACCTTTCACGGAGAGCTGAGCTGATTGTTTATTGCAGAGTTTATGGGATGTGCAGCCAGTATCTGGAGGTTCTGATAAAACACTGTTCTTGGTGTGAATGGAAATGACAGCATGACAGAACAGTGATGCACGTTTAATTGGACTCCTGCTGCATGTTGAACTAAAACGCTTCTTTTATTTCATTTGTGTAAAGACAAGAATCTGCACTGATGACATGTTTGTTTTTGATAATATTGTTGCTTTAAATGAATAAATTCTTCATTTTTACACAACTATGACTGCTCTTCACTTCCTGTTTGGAAAATATCCGTTATCCATGTTCCGTATCAGTAGAGCTTTATTATTGTCCCTGCAGGGAAATTATCCTTGCAGCCTGGTAACACAACCAGTCAAGAAAACTCCAGGAAATCCGTCCGTCCGTCTTATTGGTGGACTGGTGTGTTTAGAGGGTTGGTTTAAGGTGGACCCAGGGTTCCTGGTTAGGCTCAGAATTGACCTTCATCCAGCCCAGCAGATCCTGTTTTAACACCTTGTCTCTGCAGCTCAGACTGAATTCAGATGAACTCCTGAACTATCGGGTCTGGAACTGAAGTAAACCAGTTCATTCAAGCCCAAAGTCTATTGGTCTGAACTGGCTGCACTGAGGCTGGTTGGGAAACCTGAAATGTGACTAAAATTCTGTGCATTTAAATATCAAACAGCAAAAATAATTTACTGCGAAAATGTAAAGACGAAAGCTTTAAACCATCTAAATTGTTGAAGAAATTAATCAAAACCTGCTGGGGAATAACGGTGCAGGACTGCATGGACATCTGGGTAGGAAGAACATTTCAATTCAATTCAAAAATACTTTATTAATCCCAAAGGGAAATTAAATGTTGTTATAGCTCATATTATGAAGGTTTCTTCAAAGAGCCGTTGTAGATGCTGATGGCTGTGGGCAGGAAGGATCTCCTGTAGAGCTCCGTCTTACAGCAGATCTGAATAAGCCTCTGACTGAAGACACTCTGTTGTTGTAGGACAGTCTGATGAAGAGGATTCTCAGGGTTCTCCATAATGTTCTTCATTTTATGAAGAATCCTTCTTTCCACAATGATCTCCAGAGGTTCCAGAGGAGTCCCCAGAACAGAACCAGCCTTTTTTATCAGCTTATTGAGCTTTTTTAAGTCCCTGGTTATTCATGTTCAAGATAAGATGATTGTTTCCACACCATGACACAAAGCGGTCCACCACCTTCCTGTACTCAGCTTCTTGTCCATCTCTGATCCACCCCACGACTGCAGAATCATCTTCTACAAATCATTTTCCACAAATATCAACAGCCCATAGAAGAAAATGTATCCACCTTCTTTTTGCAGAAGTTTAGTTTTTCTTAATTTTGAAACCTAAAAGAAATAAAATGATGGTCTTAAAAAATGACTACGTGATGCCTATCTACTGTAGGAAATTTGTTGTCATTTTTCAAAAGTCTATGTAAGATTTGCAGCTTTTATCCTAATTTTTGGAGAAACTGAATCTTGACCAAAAATCGTCTAAATGATAAAAAAAAACACTTTTTAAAGATTATTCTAATTTATAGAGTTGCATCTGTGTATTCCCGGTGAACCTAAAAGCTTTGATTTAAAACTTAACATTTAAATAGCTATTAAATGCAAAAACATTCAGGTCACTTCATAAGCACACTTTTCAATAGTTAGAACATTAATACACAGGAATCCCTCATTTTGTGACTGAGATCAGAACAGAACGTGTAGTTTGCGGAATCTCCTGCAGGGGGCAGCAGAGTTCTCAGAGTACGGCAATTATCTGAGCGAAGAAGAAGCAGAGTTCCGGTGTCCTTGTGCTTAGAATCCCGCCGACAGACGGCTCCATAAAGATGTTCAGACACATGATTGTGAGTAGATTATCCAGATTATTAATGTTCTGACTGTTAATGCTGAAAGCTCGAATATGAATCTGATTAGTTCAGTTAAACCAGTTTAACTCAGCGACTGGTTTTATCTTCAGATAGTTAGCCGGGGTCATGGTGCTTCCGGACGGGGTTTCTCTTTAAACGAATCCGCTCTCAGCCCCCAGATGTTTCTGGTTCTGATCCTAAACTCGGTCTGAGTTAACTTTAGTCCCATTTTAATCAGTATGTAATTCTGTGAATGAGTTTGACCGGTTTCTGGCGCTGTTTCCCAGGCTGTCCAGCAGATGGCGCGGCGGGGCATCTGCAGCTCTGCCCGCAGGCAGGTGGACAACAAAGTTCCCCAGAAACAGAAGATGTTCCAGGTGAATAAAATGACACCGCACCACAGAAATAATCCAAAATCCACGTTAATACATTCAGATCCACCTTCATACACATGCGATGTCACGCTGGTTCTGAAGTCAGGAAGTTAGGGTCATTGGCTGAATAAAGGTCAAACTCCTATTTATCACAGGACATTCAACACCGTTCATATTGATCTAATCTTCATCAGTCCAGCAACTGTAATTGTTTTTTCTTGTAGAATCTTTTTAGGTGATGTCAACCATGTTTTTAAATCCTGATCCTGCTGTCTGTTCCCATCCAAACACTGTGATCTGTTAAGGTGTTGCTGATCAGCAGTTCTCCTGGTCTTTCAGAGGTTGTCTTTGGACTCTGATTGATTTCCTTTTTTGTTTGAGGATCATTTAGCCACCAGGACCAATCATGGAGCCTCTTTGTGTGAAGACAAGAAATATGAAAAGTGCTGCAGGTCTGTAACTGGAGCTTTTACCAAGCCACAGCCATATGATCTTGATGCTGTACATCCATGCAGCTACCTGCAGGTTGTGGATCATTAATTATAATAAAGGACTAAATTGTATTGGTTGTTTTTAGAACCTGAACCAGCTTAGGTCAAATCTATGTAGGAGGTCATTTCAAGTGTTAACTAAAGTTCTTCCAAGATGAGAAATGCAGAAATAATCAATAAAATAATATTAAAAACAAATAAAATACTGAATAAAAGGCAGAAGATAAATGTAACTGATCCTGGGTTTAAACAGCTGGACCTTCACATCAGGATTTCACCTGCAAATCCTGATATGAAGGTCCAATTCTTCTAGAATTTAGTGGTATGTATGGCCTGGTGTCCTCAGTGCTTCTGTCCGCTGCTCATACACTCAGGAGCTTCAGCTCAGTGAGACCTGAGAGGTCTGAAGGTCCTGAATCAATCTGATTAAACTGAGCTCTGAGCTGATTTGATAGCAGGAACCGATGGATGTTGGAATAAAGACTTGCATCAGTTGAGTCTCTGTGAAATGGAGACACTGAGCTCTGAATGTTTAAAGAAAAATCTTCCTTAACTCAGAAGATGATCCACTGTTGTCCAAACATTACCTGGAGAACTTTTCTTCTGGCACTTACAATGCATGTTCTGCTAAGATATCCCAGCAGGAACCGTGCTAATTTAAGGATCTTCCAGGTCTGGAAATATTAGTTTTCTCAGACTGTATCCCTTTATCTGCACAGGAGAAATATCTGATATTCATGGAAACTTTTGTATTTATACTTCTAACATTTGCTAAAAACGGACAGAAAGCACAAAGTCTGGCATTTAAAAAATGTTAAGGAACTCGATACCGGGTCCACAGGTAAGACACTGAGGTTCAGTGACATGCTGAAACTCCATTTGATGGAGTTGAAATCATCTGGTTTGAGTCGAGTATCAGCGTTGGTGCAGTAGGTTGGTGTGATTCTCGTACTCGTCGTCTTCCGCTTATCCGGGACCGGGTCGCGGGGGCAGCAGACTCAGCAGAGACGCCCAGACGTCCCTCTCTCCAGACACCTCCTCCAGTTCCTCCAGGGGGAGCCCAAGGCGTTCCCAGGCCAGCCGAGAGACATAGTCCCTCCAGCGTGTCCTGGGCCGTCCCCGGGGCCTCCTCCCGGTGGGACGTGCCTGGAACACCTCCCGAGGAAGGCGTCCAGGAGGCATCCGATATAGATGCCCGAACCACCTCAACTGGCTCCTCTCGATGTGGAGGATCAGCGGCTCTACTCCGAGCTCCTCCCGGATGGCCGAGCTCCTCACCCTATCTCTAAGGGAGTGCCCGGCCACCCTACGGAGGAAGCTCATTTCAGCCGCTTGTATCCGGGATCTCGTACTTTAGGTCATGACCCAAAGTTCATGGTCTTAGGTGAGGGTAGGAACGTAGACCAACCGGTAAATCGAGAGCTTTGCTTTTCGGCTCAGCTCTCTCTTCACCACAACGGACCGGCACAGCGCCCCCATTACTGTGGCAGCCGCACCGATCCGTCTGTCGATCTCCCGCTCCATTCTTCCTTCACTCGTGAACAAGACCCCGAGATACTTGAACTCCTCCACTTGAGGCAGGAACTCCCCTCCAACCTGAAGAGGACAAGCCACCCTTTTCCGGTCGAGTACCATGGCCTCGGACTTGGAGGAGCTGATCTTCATCCCAGCCGCTTCACACTCGGCTGCGAACCGCCACAGCGCATGCTGTAGGTCTAGGCTAGAGGGGGCCAGCAGGACCACGTCATCTGCAAAAAGAAGAGACAAAATCCTCTGGTCCCCAAACCAGACCCCCCCCGACCCTTGGCTGCGCCTAGAAATCCTGTCCATAAAAGTTATGAACAGGACCGGTGACAAAGGGCAGAACTGCCGGAGTCCAACATGCACTGGGAACAGGTCCGACTTAGTGCCGGCAATGCGGACCAAACTCCTGCTCCGCTCGTACAGAGACCGGATGGCCCCTAATAAAGGGCCCCCGATTCCATACTCCTGGAGCACCCCCCACAGGGCATCACGAGGGACACAGTCGAATGCCTTCTCCAGGTCCACAAAACACATGTGGACCGGTTGACAAACTCCCATGAACCCTCGAGAACCCTGTAGAGGGTATAGAGCTGGTCCAGTGTTCCACGGCCGGGACGAAAACCACACTGCTCCTCCTGAAGCCGAGGTTCGACTAACGGTCGGACTCTCCTCTCCAATACCCTGGCGTAGGCCTTACCACGGAGGCTGAGGAGTGTGATCCCCCTGTAGTTGGAACACACCCTCCGGTCACCCTTCTTATGAAGGGGGACCACCACCCCAGTCTGCCAGTCCAGAGGCACTGTCCCCGACCGCCACGCAATGTTGAAGAGGCGTGTCAACCATGACAGCCCTACAACATCCAGAGACTTGAGGTACTCAGGGTGGATCTCATCCACCCCCGAAGCCTTGCCACCACGGAGCTTTTTAACCACCTCGGTGACTTCAGCCTGGGTGATGAAAGAGTCCAACCCCAAGTCCCCAGCCTCTGTTTCCACCACGGAATGCGTGATGGCAGGATTGAGGAGATTCTCGAAGTACTCCTTCCACCGCCCGATAATGTCCTCAGTCGAGGTCAGCAGCTCCCTGCCCCCACTATAAACAGTGTTGGTGAAGCACTGCTTCCCCCTCCTGAGGCGCCGGACGGTTTGCCAGAATCGCTTCGAGGCCAACCGGTACTCATTCTCCATGGCCTCACCGAACTCCTCCCAGGTCCGAGTTTTTGCCTCTGCCACAGCCCGGGCCGCAGCACGCTTGGCCTCACGGTACCCGTCAGCCGCCTCAGGAGTCCCACAAGCCAACCACAGCCGATAGGACTCCTTCTTCAGCTTAACAGCATCCCTTACTGCCGGTGTCCACCACCGGGTTCTGGGATTGCCGCCACGACAGGCACCGCAGACCTTACGGCCGCAGCTACGGGCAGCAGCATCGACAATAGATGCAGAGAACATGGTCCACTCGGACTCTATGTCTCCAACATCCCCCGGGAGCTGGTCAAAGCTCTCCTGGAGGTGGGAGTTGAATACATCCCTGGCCAAGGGCTCCGCCAGACGTTCCCAGCGGGCCCTCATTATGCGCTTGGGCCTGCCAAGTCTGTCCGGCTTTCTCCTCTTCTAGCGGATCCAACTCACCACCAGGTGATGATCAGTGGACAGCTCAGCCCCTCTTTTCACCCGAGTGTCCAAAACATGCGGCCGAAGGTCTGATGATACGACAACAAAGTCGATCATCGACCTCCTGCCTAGGGTGTCCTGGTGCCAAGTGCACTGATGGGACACCCTTATGTTTGAACATGGTGTTCGTTATGGACAATCCGTGACTAGCACAGAAGTCCAATAACAAAACACCACTCGGATTCAGATCGGGGAGGCCATTCCTCCCGATCACGCCTCTCCAGGTGTTACTGTTGTTTCCCACGTGGGCGTTGAAGTCCCCCAGCAGGATAATGGAGTCCCAGGGAGGGGCACTATCCAGCACCCCCGACAGGGACGCCAAGAAGGCCGGGTACTCTGCACTACCACTCGGCCCGTTGGCTGAAATGATAGTCAGAGACCTCTCCCCAACCCGAAGGTGCAGGGATACAACCCTCTCATCCACTGGGGTAAACCCCAACACTAGACGGCTGAGCTGGG
This sequence comes from Girardinichthys multiradiatus, assembly GCF_021462225.1. Lineage (NCBI taxonomy): Eukaryota > Metazoa > Chordata > Actinopteri > Cyprinodontiformes > Goodeidae > Girardinichthys > Girardinichthys multiradiatus. The sequence goes on from NC_061808.1 coordinate 525,408, forward strand.
GGGCAACAAGCAAACCCACACCAGCCCGCCGCCTCTCCCCGTGGGCCACTCCAGAGTAGAAGAGAGTCCAACCCCTCTCAAGGAGATGGGTTCCAGAGCTGTGCGTGGAGGTGAGCCCGACTATTTCTAGTCGATATCTCTCGACCTCCCGCACAAGCTCAGGCTCCTTCCTCCCCAGCGAGGTGACATTCCACGTCCCTAGAGCCAGCCTAAGCATCCGGGGATCGGGCCGCCAAGGTCTCCACCTTTGTCCGGTTGGTGTGATTCTTTATTGGAATTACCGGCCTAGGAGGAAGGAAAAATGGGATGAACCTTTAGCTGTTTTTCAGTTTGGAAACAAGGGAAATGGGTTTGTGTCTGCACAAGTTTGTCCCTGTTCCATTTATGTTTTCTGGAGATCAATGGTTCACTTGTCCTGACTCCTGGAGATGATCTGAAACAGACATTAAGCTCCACTCTCCTGGTTTCTGAGGTAATGTTGGAATATATAACCTGATTATGATGAATATACTCAACGGGATGTTTCTTTTGGAACCTGTCATGTTGGGATTTGATCTGTTTTCCCGGTCCTGAAACTGTGTGCTCATGTTGTAGGAGGATAATGGGATGCCCGTTCACCTAAAGGGAGGCAGCACTGATGCCCTGCTGTACCGCGCCACCATGGCACTCACCGTCCTGGGTGAGAAAAATGCTCTGATCTCATCTGGCAGGAAGTTTAACCTCCTGATGTTCTGTTTTGCTGCATGACTGACGTTCCATCCTACTGATCTCTCTGCAGGAGTCGGATATACTCTGTACGAGCTGGGGAAGGCGTCATTCCCTCGGAAGAAGGACTAACTTTGGTCCGACTGTTTACTTCCATGGTCACAAGCGGACCAGTTGTCCCAGTTTGTATAAAGAGATGATATTCCAGAGTCCATACCGGGCTGCGTGTTTTCTCCTGATTCTGTGCCCTTGTTTCATGTTCATGGAGTGCTAACTTATTTCTTCTACAGTCTCTGTTCACCTGAGCATCAATAAACAGAATATGCCTCTCATGACCCAGAACTGCTCCTCGTCTTTTCTCACATGAACCGACTAAGATGGAAGTCGCTGTAGATCCAAAGATATGAATATATGTGGCCCTTTAATAAAATTGAAAATACATTTCTAATTATTTTAATATTTCAATAACTTATAAAATGCACCATTAAATGTGGAAGTCATTAATTGAAAACGGTTTAAAGTAAACCTAATTCAGTGTTAAGTTAGTCATTTTTAATATTTTTTGTAAAAGTGGGCGGGACTAACACTGTTATACACAAACTGGTTGGTCTGCAGACAAACCGTGGTGCTTGCTGACCAACCAGACGTCAGGGTTTATTCAACCATCATATGGCAGCTGAAGTTCTGCCAGACATGAAATTAAATATTCAAATAGTGAAATAATTATTTTAGTGAATAAATCAGACTCTTATAACAGCTGTCAGATCAATATCAGTGCTTCAAAAACAAAGTATAACAAAACATGCTTGAAAACAATTGAATGATACTGAAAATTAAAAACTATTTAAAACGTACTATACTTAGTATTTAAATTATTGACATGTATTTATATAAATAGTGATACATTTTACTTAAACAACATTTGAAGTATTATTTGTTTGACCCTTTTGAACCTTAATGCTGCAGCGCCCTCTTGTGGACAAACAGCAAATCATCAGGAGAATCGGAGGGAATTTTGTGACCAATCAGAGCGTCACACCAGAGCGGGATTCATGCAGAACTGAACATCTGCCAAGCTGCCACCAGGGGGAGCCAAAGTCCGTACAAATGTTTTGGCGTCATTTTGACGCCTAATTAAAATGTCACAGTGTGGTTAGACACCAACAATTACGTCATACGCCATTCCTTTCAATATAGTCTGCTGAATTTGATCAAACTTGCATAACAGCTGACATTAGAGTTCATTCATACCAGCTGATGTTGGGTTTTTCTTTGTTTTCACCAGTTTGGAAGCTGGAACTCATCTCATGCTGGGGTTCAGGAATGAAGGAAAGTTCAGTGGTTAGTTTATTACCCTGAAGAGTCATCCAGGTTTCCTGGGAGCTTTAACACAGGAACTCTCAGCTGGTTTATTATGCGCTTCAACACATTAATGCCATTCTTAATACTACTTTAATCACATCTGTAGCCATTTGACTATGAATTCTAGACATGTTTTAGAAAGATGGGCACCAACATCATCAGGAGGATTTTTCTCATTGATGCCTTAAAACTGGGAAAAGATTGACTCAGGCTTTAGTTTACTGTGCTGAGGAATATTTTCCAGCGATTCCCGGAATCAAACGGGAATAAACCCCTCTGACAGTGTTCCTGACCCACTTCCCGACATGCCGTGTCGCGCCGCTGTCTCCATCTGCAGCCGAGACGCACAGATCCTCCATCAGCGGAAAGGAATGCAGAAAACTATGGAAAAGTTTCCGTGAGTCTGCCAGCCCTCTCTCAGAGGTTACGCACCACTTTCTGGCCCGGCTGTGGGAGTGGGGAGCAGCCCCCTGTTAAGTAGCAGACTGCGTGGAAACTCTTCCCATTTGGAAGGAGGAACTCCGAGAACCTACGGAGATCTTGGACTTCAGCACTGGACCACCTCACGCTCAGTTCGTCTCAAGCCTAGGGTCCACAGAGGCTTTAACTGTTTTATTCTTATTTTCCTAAATAAATTCCAACAGTTTTCCCCACAGGTAAGTCTGGATTTCTACTTTATTAATAAAGGTTTATTTTGTCGTAGCCCAACAGACATTTAGAGGCGATTTTAAATGATGTTGTATTTGTTATGTTCACTTCTATAAAGGCGCGGATTATTCTCCACCTTTTCCTGAACATTTGATTCCTTTGCAGTGAATTTATCCCATTAAGGAGAACTTGAACTGGTTTCCTAACTGATGGTTCTGCAGCAGAAGAAGAGGAGTAGAGAGGCTTTTATTGCAGCTGGTTTCTCATTGGTTTAAACAGATATTTGATTGTTTAAAGATGATAAATTGTGAATTTGAGCTTCTAATATTTTATTAAACGTTCAAAAAGGCGTTTTCTGCTGTGGAACCAGGGCTAGTGGAAAGCTTAATGTCTGAAAAGCTGTTTTCTGGGAGACATTACTCAGCTGTGAGTTTTAGGAATGAGCCTCTAACCTCCTCTGTGCATCTTCTGCTGCTTCTTCTCGCAGCTTCTCGCATGCACAGCTGAGGCAGAGGGGTTGATGATGAAGAGCAGGCTGTCTCTGGCAGCTTCGGCCCTCCTGGCCCTCCTGGGTCTGGTGCTGCTGTCCTCCTCCCAGGCCCAGGACCAAGGTAAAGCTTCTTCCCTCTCCTTCTCCTCCTCCTCACATCTGATTTCCAGCTCATCTCATCTTCTCTCTGCCTCCAACAGTAAAGTTTGAATAAAGTATGCAAAAGAAAAAGCGCGTTTGTGACTTGATTTGTTGAATTATTTTCTCCCTGCAGCCGCAGTTTGTTTGTTTTTGCAGGAATTTGAAAAATGTCCTGAAATCTGACTCCGATTTATGGATGGCAGCTTTCAGACCAGATGTTGCCTCTAAATCATGACTTTAACTTCTGCACAGTGACGTTAGTGGCTCTAAAATATATATTTAAACCCATAAATTAGGAGAATATATTATCTACATAGACTTTACTTTTTTCTTGACCACTAAAGGACAGAGCACATTTTTTCTTGTTTTTGCAGCTCTTTCTGGGTTAGATGGAATTCATTCTTTTTACAGCAGGAGGCGCTCTTGCTCAAACTAGCTTGCAATACTTTTTAGAGAAGATTTCTCCAGTTTTATGAAGCCAGGGGAAGAAGGAGAAAAGGGACCTCTTGGATTTAGGTGGCCAAGGTTCCTCCCAACATCTCTTCTCCTGACTGAATGGAAAAAGAAAAAAAATATATTGATGTTATTTTCCAGAAGAGAAAAACTGGCAGATCTGCTCAGAGTGCAATAAGAAGAGGGAAGAGCAGGAGAGGTTCTGACCTCCTAGGACCACCTCCCTCTCATTTAGTGTCCCCTCAGGGGCCCTCGCTGCCTTCCAGGGGCCACGGCACCATACTGGTGTCACAAATAGCCTGGTATAATTGGATATGCTGAGTATAGAGTTAAAGTCCAGAACAAAGATGGAGCAGGAAGAGGCAAAAACCGAGAGAACGGTGGAACATCAGAGTCGAGTGTGAACTTTCAAGGGAAAAGATGGTTGTGAGTAAGAATGTGTGGATGTGAAAATGGATTTTTCCAGTAGTTTTGGATGCGTAGACCCGTTTGGAAGCAGAAGCAGCAGCTGCAGCCCTTCAGACGGACTCACCAGGTTGGTGGCTCCTCCATCTCTGATGTCCTGTGATCTTCTTGGTCAAGCCTAGACTGGCTCTTTGAGCCCAGAGTCTTGGCTTTACAACAATATTTCACGATGTTCTTCACAAACTCTGACTGGTTGGTGGTTTAGGGGTACAGGATCATTTTTGCTCAGTAGCTAGAATGAGAGCATGCTGCTCAGATCTTCTACCATGAGACCTTCATCCTGCTCAAGCTTAAAGAAAGAAACAGATCAGATATTTTTTGTCCAAAGAAGGGTTCTGTAAAAAGCTGCTCCCTCCCTAGGGTACCAGGTCCACATGTCAAACATTGAGGTTCTTGCTTCTGAGCGTTTTCCAGGATTTGTAGATTAATAGAAACCATTATTCCTGCTTAGGGAAGGTCCGCTTCTCATATTGATAGAACCATTATATTATGGAACATTATCTCTTGTCTGCATGGATTTAGAACCTTCATTCAGATGACATAAACCTTTCAGTGAATTTCTTTAGCGAGCTAGACGTCAGTAGTTCAGCTCTGAACACCCCAACCTGAAGATCATCAATGTGAAATATTGAAATGAATAACCTGTGGTCCTCTGTGTACACAGGAACCTTCTGCTTGTTGCTCCAAGTTGTTGTAAACAACTTTCCGTGTACACATGCATGATCGTCCCTGTCAGCCGTCCCAGTCCTGCTGTCCCTCTGGTTCCTCTGGGTCGGAACTTTGGTTCTTAAACTGGTTTTTACTGAATTTACAACAGAATCAGTGACGACACTCACCGGCCACTTTAATAGGTACGCCTGGTCATCTGCCAATCACACGGCAGCAGCTCAGTGCAGGTATTCATCTAGACGTGGTGAAGATGACTTTTTGACTTTCAAACTGAGCATCAGAACAGAGAAGAAAGGACATCTGAGTGACTTTGAATGTAGCAACATTGTTGGTACCAGACGGGCCGGTCTGAGTATTTCAGAACCTGTTGATCTGCTGGGAGTTTCAACCAGAATGATCTCTCAGGTTTACAGAGAATGGTCTGAAAACATCCAGAGAGCAGCAGCTGTGTGGAGGAAAATGTCTTGTTGAGGTCAGAGGTCAGAGGAGAATGGGCCGACTGGTTCCAGATGATAATAAGGCAGAAGTAGCTCTGGTTCCAACTAAGGTCTGTAGAAAAAAACCTTCTCTGAAAGTACAACATGTGGACCTGGATCAGAAGTTCTACAGCAGCAAAAGACCATACCAGGTACTACGCCTGTCAGCTAAGATCAGACTCACCAGAACTGGACCAGAACAAGTTAGTGGACAGTTTTCTGGTTCAATGAGCCTGGATTCCAGCTGCAACATTCAGATGGTCGGGTCAGAATTTGGTGCAAACAGCACGAAATCATGGATCCATTCTGCCCTGGATCAATGGTTCAGGTGGTGCTATCATTGTGTGGGGGATATGTTCTTGGCTTGTTCTGAACTCATTGGTACCACCTGAGCCTCTTTTAACCACCACAGGTTACCTGAGTATTGATGCTGAACATCTCCACATGACTACAGTGGACCCGTCTTCTGACGTCTGCTTCCAGCAGGATAATGCTCCATGTCACAAAGCTCAGATCATCAGAAACTGGGTTCTGCAACACGACAATGAGTTCTCTGACCTCCAGTGGTCTCCACAGTCACCATATCTTCATCCAACACAGAACCTTTGAGATGAGGTAGAACAGGAGATTCTCATCTTGGATGCTCCGCTGAGAAACCTGCAGTAACTGTGTGATACCTTCACGTCAAAATGGACCGAAACCTCTGAGGAACGTTTCTGACACCTTGTTGGATCTGTAAGAGTTCTGAAGGAAAAAGGGCTCCAACCAGGTACAAGCAAGATGGACCTAGTAAACTGGCTGGTGATTGTATGTTTCTAGATGTTTAAGAACCTGTGGAGCAGACTGTGAAGAAGCGACAGCACAAAAGATGCACACGGGTCTGTGAGGACTGTGTACTCTTTTAGAAGGTTTGCAATGGAGATGATGGAAGCAATCCTTCAGCTCAATGATCCATTGTATAATCAACCCTGAACTGTTTGTGTCGTCAATTCAACATCATGGGTTGGGTTGAGGTCATGGACCTTCTGCCAGGTGTTAGTCCATGTCGTGGTTCAGTAACAGGAAGGAAGCATTTTATATCAGTGACAGAAACTGTTCAGTTCCTGAAGGAATGGTCACATTCAGATGTTTCCTGGACCACATGCAGACCACTGATGGAGATGCACATGATCTGATTCATAAGGAGGTGCTACATCTAGATATGTGCTGACTTCAGGGGTTACCAGGCAGTAACCAAAGCATCTGACAGTCAGAACAGTGAGTGAAGGTCAGCAGACACAGGAGATGTCTCACAGACTCATCACACAGCATTAAAGCCCTGGTGGAGGTTGATGGGAGTCACATTGTGGGTTTGGACGGGTCGTAGAACTGTAAGGTGTATAATTGACCCAATAGCCAGCATGGAACCGCAGGAGCAAATTACTTCATCTCCTCCCAATGACCCTACAAAGCATAGTCTGTCTCTGCTGATCTTTACTGTTTCACTGTCAGATGCTTCGGTTGCTGCCTGATCAACTTATCCTGATCTCAGCACTTACGCCCCCTGGTGGCAGTTCTAGACAGTGCAGCTGCTTTGAAATCAGGTCATTTACGTCCGTCACTGGTCTGCATGTGGAGCACATAATCAGTTTTCTGTCTGGGAATCTGCAGTCAAAGAGGCCACAAGTAACATATTATTATAACCATTTATTTTCCAATTTGATGAAATGTATAAATGCTTCAATGAATAAACTTCTGGCTCTTAAATGTTTAACAGAGGAATGAAAGCTTCATCTGATCATTTTCAGTGTTCTTCAAAGACCTGATTTAAAAGTAGGATTCAAATTAAACACAAAATCGTAAATATTGTGTTTCGCTATTGGAGAACCGATGTCTATGTTTGGGTTCAGCTGACCGTTTGCAGATTCAGGAATGAAGTTCAGGACAATCTTAATAATAAATGAATGAAATAAATGAATCAAACTATACAATAGAATAAACTGAAAGACACCTAAAACCAGTGGATTTAAAGGTTCCTCTTGTTGCTTTAAACAAAACAATTCATTTTCCTCACAGACTTGATTATAGGATCAGTCCGACTTTTCTTCAGACTCTCCCATCAGATTTAACAGGCAGAACTCTGACTGGCTTATTTCAGTTGGAAATGACCAGTTTTACCTCAGTCCCAGTTTAAAAACCTTAGAACACCTGGTTCCGGTAAAACCACACAATTTAGACTGAAGGTAGAGCAACACCACAACTGGCTGCATCTGAACATCTCAGCATCTTCAGTTTCCGTGAAACTACAAAAATCCAAAAGAACAAAATCAACCACAAATCATTTTAACATATAAATGCATTTATTTATCTTAATCAACACCAACAACTGAGCTCAACTCTGATCACATTTAGGTTTTTGGCCTCTGCTTCCATCCTGATCAGTTCCTGACCTCTCCCAGTATTCCCACCTGTTACCTGGGATGTTCCTCAGGGCAGAACATCTCTCTGGGTTTTATTGTTCTGTCTGTCGCCTCGGTCTGAGTTCTGTCGTGTCTGTTCGTCCTGTGTTGTTTTGTTCCTCCAACAGTGAACTGATCTGACTTCATCCTGGAAGTGTTGACTGTTGGGAAAAGCTTCTGTGTTCAGCATCAGAATACCTGCATGTCTTAAAGCCAGAGGACTAACTGTGTGGACGTTTTGTCTCCACAGTGGACGCTCCGACTGATTTAAGGTTTAAAATTTTAAATGAAAATACGGTTCAGATGATCTGGAGCCGTCCACTGAGCAGGATACAGGGCTACACGATACAAGTGACCTCAGGCACAGGTAGGAGCTTGTTCTGACGCACGCATCACTCAGCTACGCTGCTAGTTGCATGAGCATTTAGCTTAGTTTAGATGAGACGTGTAGATCTAACATCTGTCAGGATCTTCATCACATCATGATATGGGAAAAAGTCATCGTTAACCCCCAAAATGTTTGCAAATTCATAAAATAAAAAACATGTTACTATGAAGCTCAGGTTCGTCTGGCTTCCACTGATCATTGGTGAGAACCTTTCTGCAGCTTAATTGGTCTCCACCTGTGGTAAGCTCAGTTGGATTGGACCTGGAGCTGAACACACCTGTCTGTCTAGAACTGGCTGCTGACAGAGGATATCGGAGCAGAAACCAACCAAAAAACATGTCTGCAGACTTCTGAGACCCGATCATGTCAAATATTTAAGCTTTTGCAAGCCTCTGTGGTCTCCATTAGTTGGAACCACCAGGTAGCTCCCAGGTTCTCACTGCCAGACAAAGCCCAAGGAGGGTCTTGGCAGGAGACCAATGGTCTCTAAGGCAGAGCTCCAGTGTTTTGTTGTAGATATACGTGAGACGTCCAGAAGGTCAACCATTCTGCTTGATTCCTTGCAAGCTTGCAAACTATTAAGCCATGGGTGTACATACTTTTTTACATGTGAATTTTCCTTTTTTTCTTTTAACTGATCTGCATAACGTCACAGTAACTGTTTCACTTTGTGCTGTGTGGAGAGCTCGAATCCATGATGATTGTTAAAGAAGTGAAGCACAGAACATTTTCTGGACAGACAAGAAAAGATGAAAACTACAAATAGTTGAAATAAAAAACGACATTTCTCAAAGTATTACTGAGTGTCTTCCATCCATTGCTCCACTAGCATACAGCTGGAAACACGCTGCTTAAACCAAGATTCATCTCTTCACCTGGTTGTAGAACTTACTCTTCTACCTTAAACTAGGACAGTGTTTCTGCTGTAGTTACCAACCATTTCATGCCAGAATTGCGAGTATTAAGGAGTTAAACCATGTGCTGAGCTTTAATGTGGAAAGTCTTTTTAACTGTTGTTTCCTCAGCTCTTCCTGTGCTGCAGGTCAGCCCTTGGAGTCAGATTTGACTCTTGGAGAGATGAAGTCATGTCATAGTTTCCTAATGGCTTCCTTCTGACTTTCTATATTCCTGCAGGGGAACAGACGAGACAGTTTTCTCTGCCTGCATCTGCGACTAAGACCTCCATCTCGGACCTGAGTCCAGATGTGGATTATGAGGTTACTATAGTTGCGTATGCTGGATCCGAGGAGAGTCTGCCCATCTCAGGCCAGATCACACGTGAGTCACCTGAATGCAAAGTTGAAAACCATCTAACCGAGTACTTCTGCAGCTGGTTGCTCCTCAGCTCTAACAAACCAGCAACAAACAGTAACTGGGACATAAAGCAACAACATGATTTTAGAAGAAGGTTAATTTATGATCCCATAAACAACCAGTTAAAAAGTCTTTTTCAGTCTTGCACATGTTCAAACTTCATGTAATAAATTTCATGCAATGTGGTCAAACATTCTGGATAATAGTTAATAAACTTTAATACTTAAATTTGGTTTTGGCAAAGAAAAAAACTAAGAGAAGACAAACATTTTGAACATAAAGTTAAACACAAAATCTGACTCAAGACACCGATAAAAGAAATCCAAACGCTTTTTGGGAAACAATGTTAGGAGCAAAATGTAGCCACTGAAAAATGTATGCAGAGATGTTGGACTGACCTAAAAGTTCTTCCTCCTGGTGGACCGCTTCATAATGATGGATCCAGATTTGTGATAAAGAGAAGCAGAAATATGTTCAAGTTTATGATAATGTGTTTGGCTAGTTGTCTTCTCGCCCATGTTTCCACTGGGTTGTGCTTTAAAAGGTGGTATTGCTCTGTTGACTTTACATCACTTGTGTGAAGTAATGCAGGACATAGTTAATGGCACTGGATAAGAGCCAGTTTCTTCCTCATGTTCCAGTATTACTGAGAACTTGGACTATCGGTGCTGGTGCCAGTTTGCTGCTGAAGCTTTTCCATCTTAATAAATGTTACATCAAAACTGGAAATGTTCTGATTTTAAAGCTGTGATTATTAAAGACTGATTATAGACTACGTTTGAAACATCTTGGAGATTGTTTCTGACATGGCTTCAGAAGACATTCTAGTACCAGATGATCTGAATGTTCTTACTTTTGTAATTATTGAACTTTTTCTCCTCCAGTCGAGTCCAGCAGTAGCTCCAGAGGAGGAACCAGGAAACCCGATTCCTCAGATTCAGTCAGTAAGTCCAGATCAGCTTCTTATAAAAAGGAAAACTTCCTATTTTCCAACAGAGACACTTTAACTATAAAGCTAATTAGATGCAGAATCTGCATTAGTTAACAATCGGAAGAATTTCATCACCAGGTTAGCAGTTTGTAGAATTAGCTAACTAGCTGAGTCATGCTGTTCTAGTTTAGTTGACTACCTAGCTAACCAGAAGAATAATCTTTTTTCAACATTTATCAATGCCAGCTGAAATCTGTTAGCAGCTAACTCAGACTACTATACAAATTTAGCTTTCAGCTGGAAGTGAAGCCGTTGTACTGGTTTAGCTGACTAACTTTACTAAGTTTACACATTTCAATTAAAGCGAGCCAGCAACGGGTTTACTTTTAGCTAACTAAGGGTAGCCGTTGATCTAACTAGCTTATTACCAGAACTTAGATGAGTTAATGATAGACATTTAAAGGTTGCCAGCTAGCTAAGCTAAGTGCCTATGCTGATGTTCTGGTTACTCTTTATTTTCAGTTTATTCAGTTTATGTAGCTGTACGATGAACCAGCTCTGCTGTAGAAGAAAATACTTTTGGTTTTCATCTCATCTTTAGACTGACTTATTAAAAGGCGGTTCCTAACAAACTGGACCCAACTGTACAGCTATAATCAGGATTGGACCCAATAAAACTCAGTCATTAGGGATTGTTTTCTGCCAACAAAAGCTGCCAGCTGCAGGTGGTCAATGCTGGGGTCAAAGGTGGGGACTGAAGCTGTTGCTTGAGCCCAGTCCAGATGCCCTGATGGAGATGGAAACCATTACAGATGCTGGTTTACAACACTGCTGCTGCCTCTGTAGACCCAGTTCTGCGGAGAATGATGAACTTGGGCAGAATTTTCCTTCTTTCTACTAGAGGAAAATCATAAGGAGACCTCCAGAAAGCAGGGCAGATGTTACATTGTCTTTACCTACAACAGTATGACCTAATGTAGAGTGCGAGCCAAGCCTTGTGAAAGCCCTGTTGATTACCCTGAAACACCACCAACGCTTCCTGCTGATTCTCCTTAGAAGACTCTACTTTCTCGGCTTTGTTAGGTTAGTGACTCACAGCTACTGAAGCATTATGTTTAAATAGCTGAAAGTTTTGGACCTAATTAAATTTTGGAAAATAAAATAACTGGAAGCCAGTAAACAATGTAATCAGTTTTTATTCCAATGGTGCTGTGAGGTAACGCCCAAGGAGAGTTTAGCAGGTTGACCAGCAGAAGATATTTTCACCTGCAGAGATGATCCAAACTGAGTGCTGATGGTTTGTTCCCAGGATGTCCAGCCACTGCTGTCGCAGACGTGCTCTTTCTGGTTGATGGTTCCTGGAGCGTCGGCAGACCAAACTTTAAATACATCCGCAACTTTATCTCAGCAACTGCCGGAGCCTTTCAGATCGGCGAAGATAGAACCCGTGTGGGGGTGGTCCAGTACGGTGACGATCCACAAACTGAGTTCAACCTGAACGAACACCTGACCCGACCAGTTCTGCTGAAGGCCATTGGTTCCCTGCCCTACAAAGGAGGCAACTCCAGGACAGGTGAGACTAGAAAACTATATCTATATACATAAATATATATATATAGATATATAGATATACACTACCGGTCAAAGGTTTTAGAACTACGTTCTCTTTCACTGGTTTTCTTTATGTTCATGACTACATTTTTTATAGATTCTCACAGAAGGCATCAAAACTCTGAATGAACTCATATGGAATTATGTAGCAAATAAAAGCTTGTAAAATAACTTTAAAAATGTTTTATATTTTAGAATCCTTAAAGTAGCCGCCCTTTGCTGTAATGACTGAAATATTAACCTTTGACCTTCTCTGAATGAACATCTGGGAAGTTCTTTCAAGACTCTTTGGAAACCATTTGATGTGACCACCTCATGAAGATCACGGAGAGAACGCCCAGAGAGCAAAGCAGTCATCAGAGCAAAGGGAAGAATCTAAAATATAAAGATGTTTAGAGTTATTTCACAGTTTCTGTTTACTACATAACTCCATGTGTTCATTCATAAAATTTAAATAGTCATAAAAATAAAGAGACCCATTAAGTGAGAAAGTGTAACTAGTAGTGTAGTGTGTATACTACATATTTATATATCTATATATCTATATATATATATATATATATAGTGTTTAATACTATCTCAGACTCAATTGGCTTTGCTCAAAACATTAACAAACCTACCCACCTTTGTCTTCATTCTCTGGACCTTGTGCTGACATATGGCATTGAGTGTTAAGACATAACAATATTCTCTCATAACCCTGTCCTGTCTGACCATTTCTTAATAACCTTTGAGTTTAATTTAACCGAGTACTCCACACCTGAAAGAAAATTTCATTATAGTAGATCATTATCAGACGATGCTGTAACAACCTTTAAAGAATCTGTTCCACTTTTAATTTCCTCATTATCACTGAAAAGCACAATGGAGAGCAATAATTCTGTTTCTGCCCCTTCACAAATTGATTCTTTTGTTCATAGTGTTTCTTCATCATTGCGTGATGCATTAGACAATGCAGCCCCCTTGAAAAAGAAGGTAATCATTAATAGGAGGCTAGCTCCTTGGTTTAATTCAGAGCTGCGTACTTTAAAGCACAATGTTAGAAAATTGGAGAGAAAATGGCGCTCTACACACCTAGAGGATTCCTACTTAATCTGGAAAGATAGCCTACTGTTGTATAAAAAGACACTTCGCCAAGCTAGAACAGCTTATTTCTCATCATTAATAGAAGAGAACAAGAATAATCCTAGGTTTCTCTTTAGTACAGTTGCTAAACTTACACAGAGTCATAGCTCTGTTGAGCCATCCATTCCCTTAGCTCTCAGCAGTCATGACTTTATGGGATTCTTCTTAAATAAAATTGATTCTATTAAAAATAAAATCTTTGACATACTCCCGAAGATGATTACTTCATCCTCAGCAAGTGAGACAACATTGGAAATAACTGTAGAACCTGATTTGTGTTTGGACTGTTTTGATCCTGTGGAGCTTCCTGAGTTATCAGAAATATTAGCTTCATCTAAACCTTCAACTTGTATGTTAGACCCAATCCCAACCAAATTATTTAAGGAAGTGTTCCCTCTGATTACCAGCCCCATTTTAGATATGATTAATCTATCTTTAGTAAATGGATCAGAATCACAGGCTTTTAAGGTAGCTGTAATTAAACCTTTACTTAAGAAACCTTCGCTTGATGATTTAATAAATTACAGACCTATATCCAATCTTCCATTCTTATCTAAAATTCTTGAGAAAATAGTTTCTAATCAAATGTGTGAACATTTATACAGCAATGACCTGTTTGAAGAGTTTCAGTCAGGTTTCAGAGCTCATCATAGCACTGAAACAGCTCTGCTGAAAGTCACTAATGATATTCTTATGGCCTCAGATAATGGACTTGTGTCTGTTCTGGTTCTGTTAGATCTCAGTGCTGCATTTGATACAGTCGACCATAACATTCTTTTAGAAAGGCTGGAATATGCTGTAGGGATCAGGGGAACAGCGCTAGGCTGGTTTAAATCTTATCTGTCTGACAGATTCCAGTTTGTTCATGTAAATGATAAATCATCTTTAAACTCCAGGGTTAATTGTGGAGTACCACAGGGTTCAGTACTTGGGCCAATCCTCTTTACTATATATGCTTCCAATAGGTCAAATTATCAGGCAGCATAGGATACATTTTCACTGTTACGCTGATGATACTCAGCTTTACTTATCCATAAATCCTGATGAACCCAACCAGTTAGATAGACTACAAGCATGTCTTGAAGATATAAAAACTTGGATGACTTTAAATTTTCTGCTTCTAAATTCAGACAAGACAGAAGTTGTTGTCTTTGGACCGGAGTCTTTAAAAAAGAAACTGCTTAGTCAATAACTTAACCTGGATGGCATTAAATTGACCTCTGATAATAAAGTAAAAAACCTTGGTGTTAACTTTGACTAGGACATGTCATTTAAATCCCATATTAAACAGGTTTCTAGGATTTCCTTCTTTCATCTTCGGAACATTGCTAAAATTAGAAATATCCTGTCCAGGAGTGACGCTGAAAAACTAGTCCATGCATTTGTTACTTCAAGGCTGGACTATTGTAATTCTTTACTATCAGGATGTCCACAAAATGCAGTTAAAAGCCTTCAGCTGATTCAAAATGCTGCAGCAAGAGTTCTGATGAAAATTAAAAAGAGAGATCATATTTCTCCTATTTTAGCTTCCCTTCATTGGCTCCCTGTTAAATCCAGAATATAATTTAAAATTAATATAGATAGATATAGATATATTACAGTCACTCTTTACAGTCAGTGCATTTTAGTAGAAATGTGATTTTTAATTCCTGTGTGAAGTTTTTTTTTAAATACTTCACCCTTTACTTGTTTTGGTCCTCTCTCTCCTTGTCAGGATGTCTCACTCCACCACAGATATTTTCTGACTTTAGGTGTTAGACGCTGAGTGTCTGTGGTAACAATCTTCTCTAAAAAGCAGAGTTCATTGTACTTTTACTGCTGTCATCTGGCTCTTTTGGATCACAGAACCCGGTCATTAAAGGTCAGGCTGCTGAACTCTGCTTTCAGGAAAACCCACGAGGAAGGGGGAGCGCTGCGTAGCTCGCAGATCACTTGCACTCGGACATCTGATATTTACTCATTTTCACACTAGTTCCCATGGCATATGGGTTGAAGATCCACAGTGAGATTAAACGTGTTTTCAGCATGTTTCTTTTGTCATAAAGTAATCGTAATTAAGGTGTACCCAGGCACCGTTGAGGCCACATTAAAGATGATGGAAGAATAACAAAGGAGGTAATAAGTGTCTCTGCGTCCAGATCACTGCTCTCCTTTCATGATTATAGCAAGCAGCAGGTATCTGTTTTTAAACACGTCGTTTCACATTTTCTTTTAGTGAACTATATCTGTAAAAATCTTGTTTTTTTTTATTAATCCATTCTTCCACGAGCAGAGCTCTAGTTAAAATGTGTAAATCTAGAAATGACTTTAATCTTGTGCCTTAGATAAACTAACACCCCTCGTTATGAACTGCTGGTTGCTTCCTGGATTTCCTGCATTTGATGAACAAAATGTTTTTTAGTACATTTTAATCCTTAATTAGAGTAAAACCTCTCTGTCTCATTGTTTCAGGCGATGCTCTAAACTACCTCTTGACAAACAGTTTCACTGAGGCAGCCGGGTCCAGGAGAGGTTTTCCCAAGGTGCTGGTGATCATCACAGATGGCAAATCCGACGATCCTGTGGAGAGTTATGCCAAGCAGCTCAGGAGCAGGGGCGTGGAGATCTTCGTTCTTGGTGAGCTGCCAGAACAAGCTTATAATCTTCCACATCCACGTTTTTCCATGCGTGTTTAATGGTTTTGACGGCTGTTTGTGATGACGTGGAGATGGAGCCTGGTGAAGTTCTGAACATTATAAGCGAGTGATAGCAAGTCTAATATGTGTTTACATTCTGGCTTCACTCAAACTTTCCATAAACTCAGACAGAACCATCAGCGGGCTGTTGCTATGGCTTTAAATAGAACCTCTGGATAAATTATACCAGCCCATCTTTTGGAAGGTAGTGATGGAAAATTCCTTATGAGATATTATATCAAATAATTTTCCAGGGTCTGCAGGAGAAGCTGATAACAGGCAATAAATCCAGACTTTGTTTCCAGCTGTCAGGATAAATTAGGACCGCAGTAAACTTTCCATGTGGATCAGTATAAAAACACAGTGGAAGAACAAAGAAAAGTAAGAAATACAAGGAGACAGGAAGAAAATATATGTGTTCAGTTTCAAAAGGCTTATGAATTATAACTAAACACAAAGCTCCACTTGTTGATCATCTGAGATCAGGTCTCAGAGGTAACAGATCCACAAGGACAACACTCTCCAGCTCCTTCAAAGGTTCCCGAGGTGTTTCCAGGCCAGAGGGGATAAATAGTTCCTCCAGCGAGTTCTGGCTCCGCCTTATGGGTCTACTCATGTAGTATCTGCCTGGAAACACTCAAAATGGAGGCAACCAGGAAGTAGATCCTGATCAGAAGAACCCCCTCAGCTGACTCCTTTTGACATGGAGGAGCAGCAGCTACTACCTGATGATGGAGCTCCTCTCCTTATCTGGAAGGCAGAGTCCATTCTACAGAGGAAGCTCGTTTCAGCTGCTTGGATCCAGAATCTGGTTCTTTCAGTCATGATCCATATCTCAGGACAATATATCAAAGTTGAAATGTAGATGGGGCAATAAACCGAGAGCTTCAGCTTTCAGCTCAGCTGCTTACAGTGAAGAAATAGAAGAAAACTAAAGTCTAAGCTGAAACTTAGAGTTTAAACTTGTCTAAGGTGTTATGATGACAGACTGGGTCCACATGCTGCACGCTGACACTTCAGGCAGAATTTCCTCGGTTATCTGATCATCACAGTTGGTGTTTGGAGACCAGAGTCCAGCCGGGGGCCTACTCACTCTGAACCTGTCTGCAGAGTTCAAAGGGGAAATCAGACCTAATGCTTTCTGTGCAGCAGGATCTGGATCAGCTGGTCTTTTAGCTGCAGTACTGCAATATTTCTTTATCATTTTAGTTGTTGCCTTGTAATCCAAAAGTTGCTGGTTCGATTCCATCTTCCTCCTGTTACATGTCAATGTACCCCTGGGCAAGGCACTTAACCCCAAGTTGCCCACTGATCTGCGTATCGTTTCTGAATGTGTGAGGGTTAGTGAGTGCTGTTGGAGCGCTTTGAGTGGTTGGTTTGACTGGATAGGCGCTATATGTAGTTACAGCTGTGTAGTTCAGTCCATTTATCATTTTGTCATTAGAGTTGTGGTTTCTGTTGTGGTTTATTATTGATCAGTATGGTAACTCCATTCACATCTCATGCTCTGGTGTTCTGCAGCGATGCTGGAAGCTCTCCTCCTGCATGCAGCTGCTGTTTGTTGAGGCCTGGACGGCTTTCTCTGTCAGGTCCCTCCAAACCTGGAGGACATCACTGTTTATGCTACTGTTAAAGTGAAGCTCTCAGATCTACATACTGTTTAAACAGCATCCACCCATAGCCACCCACTGCTGTTACTAGACAACTGAGAGTTTAAATTGGTTCTGTAAGGTTCTGGACATGTTCATATCTAAATATGTGTTAAAAAGAACTCAAATTCAATGACTTTATGACTTATCAGGACCAGGAGACACAGGAGATACTGTTTTATAAAGGTCCAGAGGGCTGAAAATGGGAATGGGATAGAGTGGAAATATATTGCTGGATATCTGGAATGAAACATTTAAACATCATATTTCCTTTAATTTGCTCCTCTAGGATTGAAGCCCACTTTTACTATTCCACAAAGTGAGTGTTTGTCTTAGGAATGTCAAATGTACAGTATTTTATCACTGTAATGTAGAGCAGTTGCAGTGCTGGAGTAGATATGAATACATAGAACTTTATTCAATGTTTTTAATGTTTAAGAAGTGTTTAGCTGCTGAAACAAGGCTGTTTTCCTCTCAGAAACACCTCAGAATTTAGGCTGCAGCTTGCATGACAATGTCAGTGTTACAGAGCATTATAGGACTGTTAACCTCCAAGCAGCTTCTTATTCACTGCTCTTATTGTCACACTTTCCTGCCAGAGTGGAACAAAATGTGTTCAGTCAGCAAACATGGAAAAAACTGGCTCATTTTAACCACTTTTTACAGGCTAGGAGCAAACGATAAATATCATTTTCTTTACTAGGATGGCCCCAAATCAGAAAAGGGTCGCCTTAAAGCTCACAACGTGTTTGGCGGATGCCGCATTTAAACTGCACAGCTCTGATGGGAGATTTCTCTTGGATCCTGTCAGGTGTTCATCTTGCTGATGAAGCAGAGATGATGGCCATGGCCTCCACACCGTACACCCACCACATCTACAGCGTGGCCAACTTTGACGTGATCAGGAACGTGCAGCGACATCTCATCACCCAGATCTGCTCCAGTGTGGAAGATCAGCTCAGCTCACTGGTCAGCGGAGAAGAAGGTGACCACCTTGTGATTCTGTCATTAGTTTGATGTGAAAGTCTTTTTTTACACAGGCCAGATCCACGCAGCCTGTTTTGGCGACTGTTTCCATTACTGGCTTCCTGGTACCGGCCTTTTTTGGTACCTGCTCAGCAGCGGGTACCGTTGGGGCTGAGCAGGGCCGAATGTGACCTGAATAGGCGGGGCTTCAGGCCACACCTCCAGCCATCAGCGATTCAATGGAAACGCATCGGGTTTCATGCTGAGTAGAGCGGGGTCAAGCGGAGTGAATCTGTGCGGTTCTGGAACCGTGAAGGGAAAAGTTTGAATTAAAACCATCGTGGTTATTGTTGTTTTAAAGGTTTATTCTGACTAATACACAGAATAAGTTACTAAGTGAGCTAAAACGTACATTTTTCCAACATTGGGTCACCTTTATTGTAGTCAAAATTGTCCTTTCCATGAGGATAAATCATCTGAGTTTAGAAGAATCTTCACATATAATCGTCTTTATTGACTTTTGTTCTAATTTCATTTTAATGGCATCAAACATAGATGACTTCTTTCTTCAGACTGTTTCATGTTCTTTCTCTTCAGACACAGATTAGGTTAAAACCAGGAAAAGCATCACCTTCTTCCCTCAATATGTTGATCTTCAAAGTCGTTTCTAATCACCACTTTATTTCAAAGAATATTTCTATGTTCCTTATTCCAGGAACAATAAAGCTTCTTTGTTTCTTACCATGTTTGCATAGTTTCTTCTAAAGAACTTCTACATGACTGGATTCTCTATAATTTATGAATTTATGACTCTAATCAGCCATAACAGAGCAGCTGAAAGGGACAAACACAGATTGTTCTGGCTCCCATGTTTCCCTGCTGTGGGTGGCTGGAACATACCTGAGGTACCTGAGGTTCTCACAGTATGATGACCTGGAGTAGAAATACATCAGCTTTAACATTTTAAACACAAATGTCTCACCGGGTTTCATTCCTATGGAGAGGAAAGTGACTGTTGTGGTTAAAATACTGTTAACAAGAGCATTCATTTATTATTTTGAATTGATACACCAATTTAAATTGAAATATTGAGTAAACTTCTACTAAATTTACAATAACACACTGATTTTAGCTTGATAATTATTTAGGCGTATAAATTCATGGCAGTAAATAAGTATTTATACCCCTAGATATTTCATATTTTTCCTTATTGTAATGTTTCAGATCATTGAATAAACTTTAATAGAATGTTAAATATTTTCCCTGAAATAAATTCAATGTCCCTTTGAAAAAAATGTATTAAAACAAAAAACAAAAATAAAATTATTCATTAATTAAAAAATCTAAACAAATTTCCAAAGTAAGTTTTATTAAAACTTTAAAACCAGGATTGCTAGTTGTTATATCGTTGAAGAAATATCCTGTTGTTTTGTCTTTGTAGTCGTAGATCCAGCCTCTAACCTCAGAGTCCTTGAGGTGGCCTCAAAGTCCATGAGGGTGACCTGGGCTGCCTCGATTGGTGACATTTCAGGCTACAGGGTGCAGATGATTCCCATGATGACTGGCAGCAAGCAGCAGGATCTGTACGTGGCCTCATCCCAGACCTCAGTGGTGGTCAGAGACCTTTCTCCTGACACAGAATACCAAGTCAATGTTTTCGCCTTGAAGGACCTGATGTCCAGTGAGCCCGTGATGCTTATGCAGAAGACAGAGCCGGTTAAAGTCTCACTGGGTGAGCACAAGAAAATGCTTGTTCAACTTTGACTCTTCCAAAGCAACAATTAGCTTATGCTGAAAAACGTATTTGTTGTATTTGTGTTGTTGGGTTTCTATTCAGAGTGCTCTCTTGGCATGGATGTGCAGGCCGATGTGGTGCTCCTGGTTGACGGATCTTACAGCATTGGAGTGACAAACTTTGCCAAAGTAAAAGCTTTCCTTGAAGTTCTGGTGAACACCTTTGACATTGGACCAAACAAGGTTCAGATCGCCTTAGTGCAGTACAGCAGGGATTCTTACACAGAGTTCTACCTGAGCACTCACCAAGATGTCAACGCCGTGGTCAAGGCTGTGAGGACTTTCCCGTATCGCGGTGGCTCTACCAACACTGGCAGGGCCATGACCTACGTCAGGGAGAAGATCTTCCAGACCAACAGGGGAGCACGAGCTAACGTTCCCCGTGTCACCATCCTCATCACTGATGGGAAGTCATCTGATGCTTTCAAAGATCCCGCAACCAAGTTAAGGAATGCTGATGTGGAGATCTTTGCTGTGGGCGTAAAAGAAGCTGTACGAAGTGAGCTCGAAGCTATCGCCAATGCGCCTGCAGAGACTCACGTGTACACCGTGGAGGACTTTGATGCCTTCCAGAGAATATCCAAGGAACTCACACAGTCTATCTGCCTGAGGATTGAGCAGGAACTCCTCAGCATCTACCAGAGACGTAAGTCATGTTTATCCTCTATGTAGATGATGCTGTGATGTGTTTGTCTTTCCAGCTTAATAAATATTTTATGGTTTCTACAACAGTATCATCTAGATCCATTCAGTCTTATTATTATGGGATTCCAATAGAGAAGCAGGCAGCAGAGTTGAACCTCAGCTGTAGTTTCATTTATGAAAATTATAGATTAGTTTATATTTTTTTCCATAGCCACAGAGGCCAGTTTACCCTCATGTCATTTAGAGACACGGTGCAATATTGTCTTCTGTTTTTGGTCTACAATGGTTGCTCCTGGTCTGAACTTTGGTTCTGTTGATCCAGCGTTTACTGGGTTAATATCTCCCACAGCTGACCTGTTATCACACAGAATCAGCAACTCATCACATCCTGTTTTCCATCTTTGGACCGCTTACATAAGGTATTTACCTGGAGGTTATCGTTTCAAAGTACCCAAACTGATGGTTATAGATCCACCTGAAATGGATGTTATTCATAGGTGAAAACAGATGTGTAGCGATTACAGCATCTGTTTTCTGGAGTTTTACAAGTGGAGCGTGCAACGTAAAAGCATCTCCATGTGTTCCTGGGATATGTGCGGCGGCTGTTTATTACCTACATTGAGGAATGCAGCTCAAAAAAGCCAGAACTATACGTTTACGATATTTGATCGTAGCAACCGCCTTTCCAGTACTTCAACCATGATAACTTCTATAGTTATTGTGTCTCCTCCTCAATTATTTAGACAGAATGTGTGAAATGATGTCAGAATACCAGTTGATTTTGGTGAAGTGGGTGCATTTAGAGGTCTGGAGCCAGTTGCACAGTTACGCATGAAGTATTGTAAGGAAAACCTAAATAGGTTTTTCTCCTTACATCAGTCAAATGCATTTCATTCAATGGTTAAATTGTTGCAGAAATATCCTACCAAGCACCTTAGAGTAAAGGATTTTAGACTTACTCCTACTTTATGTTAACCAGGGTGTTAGAAAGGTATAGCTATAGATCTGATCTGCTGTGATTTATCCAACGTCTGCTTTCTGCAGATCAGATGTTTGAGTCGTATTACTGAGCACTTCTACTGAATTCAGCAGCATAAGGAAACGGCAGGGAGGTGCTACTTCGTAACCAGAGTGGTCAGCATTTTGATTCGACTGCAGGTTGGCATGTTACCATGACAACTAGCAGACAACATGTCGAGATTATCAGGCTAGTTTCAGTATGGACCATTCATACACGACACAATTAATTGGATTACATTAAAAGACAAAATATACATTAAAGAGTTATATTAACATTTAGACATTTCTTATAAAGAAGCAATAAAATACAAATGTCAAATGACATGTAAAACTAATAAAAGACAGAATAACCTTTGCCTTTTGCATTAAACAGGGAGATCCAGTGATGTTTGCAGTTCTCAAAAAGAATCAACAATTTCTGAAACATGTCTGACTTTTAGAGAGTTGAGTCCAAAACTGAGGGGCATAAAAACTAAATATTTGGTTCTGGTCGTGGCAACACTTAGTTTTCTCAAAAGAGGTGAGAAGATGCTGAGCAATTGGTCCATTTCTGATTAGAAGGAAGAGTTTGCCCTGCATGTGGAGCACGAGCTGGCATCAATAAGAACATTTAATCATTTTAATTTAGCCGAGCAGCAGAAAGAAATTAGGCAGGACAGTCCAGGTCTTAATGTTCAGTGAGTGTTTTGTTCTGTTGCTGCTTGTCTTCACATCCATGTGTGCTTCATATTCAGTTGTTTTCTTCACTGGTAGGTTTTAATCTTGGTGGTGATGTTTTCTACTTACTGATTAGAAATAATTTATTTCAATCACTTATGCGTATGTGCATTTAATATTGTTTTGAAGTATGTGAAGTAATCTCAACAGTAATCTCTACCAGCCTTCAAAGCTCAGAAGAAGAGATCACCAGTGGTCCACATGCTCACTGTACCTTTCATCTTCACTTTCTGAGGGTCCTTTTTCAGCCAAACCCTCTGAATGTGTAACACATTTGTCCACCGTTTGATCTTAGGGGCCAGAGACAGTCCTGCATGTGGAAACGGTAAAAAGGGGTCAAATGGGTCCTGGCTGGAGCCGTTGCTGACTCAGTGTCACCCTGAGGATGGTCGCTCTGGTACAATACGCTGTTGGTCACGTATTTCTAAATGAAACGTGACTTTAAACCGCAATCTTTCTTCTGAAAGCATCTGGCACCATCAAACATGAGGCCCTCTCAGAAATACTCAGAGCAGCCAACATCTTCCAGGTCTGCCAGAGTTAAATGTGACTCACCGCCGCTTTGATTGCTAATTATATAATCCTTATATAATAATGGCTCCGTGTCAGCAGCGAGGAGCGCTGAATGCTTGGGCGTCATCCAGCATTGAGGCTCTCACAGTGGGGCGTTTCACAGCAGCCGCCCTCTTGATGTTTGAATGATGGGGCTGACACGGCTTGGAGGGTCTTCATCTCCATTAACTGACACCTGGGTCAGCCTCCTTACCTTCTGAACTACCGTTAGTCTCAGAGTTCCTGCTTGGAAGGGTTCTTTGCTGTGGGAAATAGCAGCTATTAGAATAAGCGACTTATAGAGCTTCGTTATGTTTTCCAGATGAAAGACGAAGGTGATTGATGAGGCTGGTTTTTAACCTTAGGTGTTTCCTGATGAATAGGGAACAGAAGGATTAACTGCAGCCTTCACTATTAGACCCTAACAGTTCCAACCGTTTAATCTGTAACAAGACTATGAAAGCATTTCCCTTTGATCGCTCTCTGAAGAAGATTTTGCTTTTGTTATATTTGAACTGCTTCAATCTAAAACAATCAACTCACCTATTACTTTTTATTAGATAAAGCATCTGTGGCCCACAGAGAAAACCACCAGTCAGACATCTTATTCAATGTCTTGACAAAACATGAAATGGCTGAAATTTATCCCCACATCCATGGGAAGATGGTGTCTACTTCAAAGGAGGTGGGAATCGTACCCAAGGCATGCGTAATGTCAAGTACAACATGAAGTCGTTTTTCTGATCCTAACCAGGTAGTTTTAATGTCTAAACCAGTAGCGTTATTACAGGATCAGTTAGGAGGCAACCATTCATCGTCAGAGATTTCAGGATGATCAACAAGCTGTAAACTGTATAGATTTAATCATAGACAACTTCCTGGGACTGGCTACTTCAAGTAAAGTATCTTGTAAAGTCCCAAAAGTAACCTGTAAGTTCTGTCGCAGTAACCTGTCTCTAATTCCAGGAAAGTAACCTCTAAGTTCCAGTAAATAAACTCTGATGTCTAGAAATTAACCTGTAAGTTCTGAAGTGTAACCTGCTCATTACCAAAAGTAACCTTCTAGTTAACTTGAAAATCACTTTTCTAGCTAAGTAACCTGTAAGTTCTGTGAAGTAAATCTGTTAGTTTCCAGGAGGTTACCTGTATGTTCCAGTAAAAGTAACGTCTGTGTTGTACTGGTACCATTTCTCATGTTTGTTGGGTGTTTTGTCTCGTTTTTATAGTGAGGATCACCGTTTTCTTGTTTTCTCTAAATGACCTCCCAGTAATTCAGCTTCACAATCAAACAGACACACTCACTGCTGTTTAATTATCGGTCCATCTTTCCAGAACTGATCCAACCAAGAACCCTGACCTTCTCGGATGTTGGGTCCAGGAGCTTCAGAACCTCCTGGGAAATAGACACAGACAACGTTGAGTTCTTTTTGATCCAGTTCAAGCCGGAAGAAGACGCTGACGGAAATTACGTGTCCATGTCCGTTCCTGGGAACACCCTCACTGCCCTCCTCCCCAACCTCACCCCTCTCACCCGATACGAAGTCAAGGTGTCTGCTCAGTATGCGAAGGGGGAAAGCTTACCTGTGACCGGCTACGAGACAACTGTAGAAGGTATGCACCTGTTTCATCCACTGAGGTTCTGGATCCAGAGTACAACATCATTCATGCAAATGAAGCGAAAATTGCAACACAGATGTTTGTTTGGTTTGACCCTGGATAGTTGGATAGTTTTTCTGCAAAAAAGTATTTACCCCCTCACAGATTTCTTCTGATTTTGTTTTTCTGTCCCACTTCAATGTTTCCGACCAAACTAACATCAATATCAGATAAAGATAACTTGGCAGCTTTCTAATGATGATTTCAATTATTAAGGGAAGAAATCTTTCCAAACCAACCTGACCCTGTGTGAAATGTATTTTTCCCCTAAACCTACCAACCTGTGTTCATGATAGCTGGGAATAAATCTTTAACGTCACTGTGGAGGAATTTGGACCCACTCTGCTTTGCAGAATTGATTTAATTCAGACACATTGGAGTGTTTTCCAGCAGGAACGACTTCTTGAAGGTCACGCTGCAGGACCTTAGTCATATTTAGGTCAGAGCTTTGACTAGGCCACTCTAATTTGTTTTGCTTCTGAGCCAATGAGAGGAGGACTTGTTGGTGTGCTTTGGATCTTTGCTTTGCTACAGAACCCAAATGTTCTTGAACTTAAGGTCACAAACTGATCCATCAACAACAGCAGGTTGTCCAGGTCCTGAAGCAGTGAAACAGCCCCAGACCATCACACCACCACCACCATGTTTGTCTGCAGGCGATAAGGTGTGTTTCTCAAATCCTTCCAGAAAGGTCTACTTCTATCTTGTTAGTCCACAGAATTTTCCCAGAAGTCTTGGAGATCTTTAAGATGTTTTTTGGTAAATGTGAGACGGGCCTTTGTGTTCTTTTGGGTCAGCAGTGGTCTCAGAAGTAGGCCTTCCTCCGTCGTTCTTCCATGGCTGGTTTGGTTCCAGAAATGGACTCCCTAACTAAAAGCCCAGTCTCTGGTTCTGATCTCCAGGTCTCTGCAGACTAACTATGCCTTTTAATCTTTGAAGCTGTTAAACCTTCCTGGCTTAAGTTGTCTTTGTCCTCATTGGTGGAGAAAGTTCCCTAGATGTTAAGGTCAGACTTTATTCTGACATCCATTCATCTTCGGCATTTGGTGTCTGCTTATCCTCCTGAGTGAGGCAGAGGTTCCCACATTTTTGACCCCAGTTGAAAGTGAACTCCTGACCCTGTGACGTTAGTCCGAGCTGCCACCCATGGAGCTCGTTGTCGATCCTCCCTTCCTTTTAGGGAAAGGAATGAGCAGCAGACAGAAGCGTGGAAAACTCGCAGATACAAGCAGGTCAGGATGTTCTCCAAGGTGATAAACGGTGAATTACAGATATTTTTCCTCTCTGTACTTCAGGGAGTGACTATGTGTGCTTCAAAGACGTTTACTTTCAGACAGCAGGAGCCAAAGAGCCTCGGTACTCCTCTGCAGCGCTGCTGCAGCCTTTCTGAGGGGTAATGGTGCAGTTCTCTCAGGTAGTTTCTGGGTTTTAAGGTTTCGTGAAATAAATTGGACTGATTCCAGTCTGACGCTTCCAGCTGCCTCTCAGATACATGGCTTCATTACACAGAGGTCTTTTCCATGAACTCTGAAGATGGGGCATAATGCGTGTTACCATGTTTATTCCAGTTTTCCTCTTGTGTACGCCACCTAAATGGAAGCTTCAGCTTTTCTGCCGGGGTTTTGGGTCCTGGTTCTGTAACCAACCTGCAGCAGAGGAAAAACACACACACATAAACAATAAGGCTGTAATCATCAGCAGTAAGTGTTAGCAGCAGGCAGTAAAAACCCAATGACTCATTGATTTATTTTAACTGTTCTTTTTTAACAAGGAATTGTTTCAACATAATTCACTTCTGGGGTCTCATCCAGTAGTCCACATCCTGATTGGTGCCCAGTATAAACACAGTTTTTCTACCATGCTGGTCCACAGGAGCAACTGGGAGTTGGGTTTTACATGCCAAGCCTTCTTGGACAGACGATCCGGCTGCTTCCCATCCAGTTTGTCTCCCAGTCAAGGACACAGTTGATGATTAACAGGAAAAACTTCCACTCTGATGCACTGAAGAGATTTTTTTCTAAGGCATCATCCTCTGAAGCTTCATTTTCTGCAGCTGATGTAATAAAGTCCCGCAGCCAGGCAGTCATAAATACTCCAACCAAAGGGTCCAAAATTGGCTTGAGTTTTAGATTTCCAGCTTCCTCTTGGACTTTGCAGAGAGTTTGCATCTATATCGCTTCTGTTAAACTCAAATTCTTTCACTTTTACACAGATTTGACATTTATTTTTATCACACAATGTATATATAAATATGTGCTGTTTGTTCCTAATTATGTAGTGAAAACCAGTTTGCGAGTTCATTTATAATATATTAAATATAAATATTAACCAACGTAAAATTGAACATATATATTTTAAAAGACATTCTGAAGCATCTAAATGCTGCTGTTTCCCAGAGCCTCCAGGGAACATCAACTTGGCTGAGGCCAATACATACTCAGGAGAAGACCCAAATAGGTTCTGTCTACCAGACTTACAAGAACGAAATCACATCATTCGGACATAAATTCTGGGCAGAACTTTTTTCTTAGGGGGTGTCTAACAAATATGAAGTGGGTCTCCTGCACTGAGGTCACTGTCGGAGGTCTGACAGGTTGCAGGGTCGGTGGGTGAGGTTGGTGCCTACCTAAAGCAGTCATTGGGCGAGAGGAGGGGACTCTCTGGAAAGGTTGTCTGTCCATCACGGGACCTCACAGAGACACACAGGACGGCCATGCTCACACTCATACCTGGGGTCTAATTAAAGAAACCAGTTAACCAACGGTCATGTCTTTTGGACTGTGGGAGGAGGCTGGAGAGAACTCACACATGCACAGAGGAGAACATGCAATCTCCTTGCAGATGGTTCCCAGGCCGGGATTCGAACCCAGGACTTCTTGCAAGGCAATGGTGTTTCTATAGAACCATCCAGAACTGAAGTCTACTGGTCGTGAATGAGAGTGAGCGTCTCTCTGCTCTCTGGGCTCTGATTGGTCAGAAAGTCCTACAGCAGTGGGAAACACACCAACTGGAACGGGACAGAAACACCTGGATGGAGAACCTGGACCTGTGGAGGTGAAACTGTGGCCTTGAAAGGAGGTTAAATCCAAAAGGTTCTTACTATTTCACCGCCTCAGAACCATCATCACACTCTAAGCTGAACATGAAAGCTTAAACTGTGATTGTGGAAAAACTAGAAAAGGGATCAGAATGATAACCGGGTCAGATAAAGTCCAACTTTGTATGACCTGGTTGAACTATAATGATGATTCTAATGAAACGGATGGCCAAGATATAGAGGTCCAGACAGAACTAGGATTGGACCCAGCAGCTGTTGCTATTATAATCACGTCATATAGGAACTGTAATATCTGTTAAAATGATTCTTGGTGTTTTATAGATCAAGCTAAAAATAAACAAATAATAATAATAATTGTTTATTGTTGACCTGCTGATCTGAAATGGATTCATTATGATGCATTTAATTGTGCTTAAACATTTAATGTAGACATGTCAGATAATTATTTGTCTTGAAATCATTTAACGAGCCACATTGCTTTTATAGATAGCTCTGACTTACTGATCTCCCAACATGAAGAACTTTTATGGCCCGAGAAGCTCACCTAATGGTCCAGCCAGGCTTTATTGTAATTGCTTTGAGTCTCTCTGGCAGATGACCAAATCCTAAATCAAACCAGTCCGTGTTTTAAGCTGCTTCCTTCTGTCCTTCAGAGGAAAAAGTCAGTGATCCCTCTTTAGAGAATAGGAGCGGCATCAACGGTCCCCCACCCCCCGTACAACTTTGTGGTACGGGGGGTCCAGCTGAGAGGAGGTTTACTGGGTTTGGTTCCCTGTGAGAAACTAGTAAACCCAGATCTTAACTTCAGGAGAAGTTCGAGAAACTTCAGACATTAGAGGGACATGCTTTAGGTTAACAGATGAAAAAGCTGGAAAGACCTGGATCATACCTGTCAGAGTGCTGAAACACTGAGCATGCTCAGTAGCCCCCATCATACACTTCATGATGATAACATGTGGTATGTTGTTGTTCATCTGAGGTGGGACTAGTGTAGACCTGCCGAGGACTCGCTGATTGGTCTTCATTATGTCTTCATCGTGTCATGATGGTATCCAGGCAGAGACGGACCAGGTGGCCTGTGCTCTGAAAGGGTAAGATGAGAACCAGCAAGACCAGACAGGAATGTAGCCCAGCTGGGAGGCGGGCTGGAAGGTTAGGACAAGCAGGGACAACCTATTCCTGTGTCAACTTTCCCAGTTCCTCTCACATTCCTGGTGCCCTCTCCATCTCCGGCTTTGTCTCCATGTCTTTGATGCTATTTTCCTGCTAGCAGTTCCTGCTTGGTCTCCAGACTTCTCCCTGATCCCTGTTCCTAACTAATACAAACATCTCAACCTGTTTTGGGGTTTATTCAGTGTCAGGTTGTCTCTCACCCCCAGCAGGGTGTATCTGTCCTACAGGACTGCTCTAGTCTGGAAGAGGCGTCCAGATACCACTGGATTTGGGCCACATCAGAGGCAGCTGGCAGGCGGTTTTGCTGCGGAGAACTCTGCTGTCCTGATTCTGTGCTCACATAAAAACCAGTAAGCTCAGTTTGTTTATTGTAGAGTCCGAACCTCTTCAGGGTTTCACCTGGGACTCATTTATGGAGGTTAAAGTGGAAAACTCAGCGATGAGCCAACTTCCCAGGGTTGCTGTGTTTTCTGTGGTGCATCAGATTCAGTGGTTGTACAGAGGGTTCGTTTTTAAGGTCAAGCTGTAAAACCAGCTCACTCAGCTTAACGCCCCGATCGGACTGTCTTGGAAACTCTGACGTTCTCCAGGACTGTCTGATTATGGGACTGGTCCAGTGTGTTGCTGCTGTGGAGTGGAAAACCATTCAGAGTCAGACTGATGTCTGGCATTCTGTGAAATGATGTAAGAAGAAGTTTCCAGAAAATCATGCTTTCTCCTTTAATGTTAAAGTCATCAGAACACCCAAAGACACACTCATGCTGCACTGGGTTATGATGCTTGTTCTTTGTCTCTGATTTCTCTGCAGACATCAGATTTGGGCACAGAACTTGTTCTGTTTAAATAGTTTTAGGTTTCAGCTGCTACAGAGCCTTGCAAAAGTATCTACACCCCCTGATCCATATTGTATCCCATTCCAACCTCAAACTCCAGACTATTTTGTTGGGATTATGGGGATTTTATGTGGTAGACCAACACAAAGAGCTCTTTGCACATCTGCCAATTCATCGTACCACTCATTCCCAGTAAGATTTAGGTCTGGACTTCGACTAGGCCATTCTAACACATGAATCTGCTTTGATTAACAAATGCTAATATAGGACGCACAGATGAGTAAAATATACAGAAAAAGATGATTTATGATCTCTAAGCTGTTTACAGCCTTTTCCCTTTGAATCCTGCATGAATCCAGCAGACTGAAGTTCTTCTGTTGTCCTCCATCTGGGCCACCCGTAAAATAACTGCAGGAAGTGTCTGCACATCAAGGAGTGCTCACCCTCTGATGGTTGATGGAACATATGAACTAACCGAGTTTATACAAGCTAATAATCCAGAGTCTTTCCACTGTCACTGGCAGACTTCAGCAGATCTTAAAGACATCTGCTTCCTCAGGAACCAGCAGATACAATCCTCCTGAGAGAATCAGAAACTGGACCTGAACAGAACCGCAGTCAGCTGCTCCTCAGGTGGAGAAGAATGCTGCCAATTAGAGGTACACTTCCTAAAAGGAAATAAAATCTCCGGGACTTGAGACGTATTCCTGAAGTGTTGTACAGTACAGATTAGAAGCTGGTACCTCCTCTCTTCAGACTGATGTCTACCGGTAAATTTTGGTACTGACCCAAACTGCTCGTCCCATTGCTCAGAATGTTTCCAGTGGTCTGCTCTTTTGGTTTCCGTGGATGAAAGGTGCGGTTATGAGTCTGGAAAGACTCAGACTTGACCTTCATGATGTAGCAGACCGATGTGCCACGTTGGTCTGTTTATTGCATGTCAACAATCAGTATCAGACCTACACCAGGATTCATGATCCTGGAGCTGCTGGACAGACATCAGAACCAACATTTATTCCATCCATCATCCATCCATCCATCATCCATCCATCCATCCATCCATCCATCCATCATCCATCCGTCCGTCCGTCCGTCCGTCCGCCCATCCATCCAGCGTCCGTCCAACGTACAAAATATTAAATTAAACTTTATTAAAGCAACAAAAACAATTTCAGTGAAATAGATCATTTAACATCAAATGTAACAATAGATCTGAACACATTAATCAATATTTAAGGTTAACTAGTTATGAAGAAAAAGCCTCTCTGAGTTTCTAGAAGAGTTCATTTGTTGTATATTTAGACTTACTTTGAGCCAAACACTTCAGACTCAAATGGACACGACTGTTCTCTGAAAGACTCATGGATCCCATTGGCTTGGCTCGTTTTGGCTGCTTGTAAGAGTCCAGCAAGGACATTTGTAGGGTACTTGGAGGAGAGCATTGGGGCTGTTGTCCCTCCAATGATATTTTAAATTAAAAAGGGACTACAAGCCCATTTCTCCTTCTAAGTTCTACCAGCATTCTGTGGACTGAAACCACTTTGGTTTAATTTTCGGCATCAGAGTCTGAGTTGCTTTGACTTGAAGGACTTTTATTCCCATCTGTCTTCATAGCTTTGTGCTCATGAATGCACCAGAAGTGTTGTAACAATAAAAAATCAAGATTCAGTTTTTCAGATGTGTTTATCCAGTTCTGTCTGTTCTTTTATAGCTCTGCTGTCCACTCTGTGACATAATACTTTCCATTTTAAAGATATTTTCATCTGCCAGTAAATCTAAATGGTTCCTTTGTTTTAAAGAGATGGTGGATTTTTTAAATGTTCTTGGCCAAAGCATGCCTAGAGCCACTGAGTAACTAAATTATTGTGACTGTAAGCTTAAAAAACATCTGGGATGTGGGAAGAGATTTTCACCCAAATCAAAAAAAGCTGAAAAAACATTCGGTTTAACAGATTACTATAAGATTTCTAAGGTGAATAATTTTCAATATAATAGTGAGCCCTAATGTTGTGTAGCTTTAGCACTGTAAATATATAAATGTTCCTTTTTGATTTCAGAGGCCGGCCCACCTAAGGACCTGGTCACTAGTGAAGTAACTAACACCAGTTTTAGGGCGTCTTGGACGCCGGCGCCTGGGAACGTGCAGGCTTATCAAGTTTACTGGAAGTCTTTGTTTTCTGAGGAGCACGGAGAGAAAACAGTGCCAGGAGATGCAACTTCCACCATCCTAGAAGGTCTAACTTCAGAGACGCGTTACCAAGTGACTGTGATCGCCACCTATAGTTACAAAGACAGTGACCCACTCACTGGACTGGAAACCACTGATGGTAAGAGGCTCTGCAAACTCTCAGTGGGCTGCTTTCCTTGGAAATATAAATATAGATATGATGTCGTGTTTGGTTTATTTCAAATATGCACAAACAAACAAGTATTACAGCTAAACATAGAAGACAGGACAACACAAGGACACACAGGACAACCGTGTAGGCACGTGGTCATACCTAAGGGCAATCCATGTTTGTTTCCATGTTTATAGTATCCATGTTTTACCTAAATGTGAAACATTTCATTCTGCCAACTAGGCTGAAAACATTTATTTATAAAACACTTATTTCTCATATCTTCCTACATTTAGGATCTAAGTAGTGGATAAAAAGTGCACTATTTGAACCAACATTTTATTTTTCACTCCTTTGAAAGTGAACTTCACAGCATATGTTGACACATAACAAAACTGAGATGCTCTCTAAAACATCAGCACATTTCTCTTTCTGTCCACAATCATGGGAAACCAAATCCACTCAGTTAGACCTCTAGAACCAAAGCAGCATCAAACCCAACAGATTCTCCTCATCCTTCAACAGAACGGTCTGATCTGTAGCTGAAAGACATTCTTCAGCCATACAATCAAAGGTTTACAGCCCTAATTATTTCCACCAATAAAATCCTTCCAGGGTGAAATTAGGTAGTAGGAAAAGTTTATCCTGGGACCATAAACTTTACATGCAGCGCACTTCCCCTGCAAAGCTGCTTAATCACCTTCAGATGCACCACTCTCAGTTATTTAGTTTCACAAAAAGGGGAATGTGTTTACCATTTCTTCTCAGGGATCTCCTCTGGACAGGTTGGGTTTGGCTTGAAGCTTCAACTAGGGCAGAGGGAGTAGGGGGGGTTACATGGAGATTCATATCAGATCAAGGAACAGAGGACACAGCAGTCTACCGCTACAGGTGGATATTGATATCTAAAAAGACAGACCATGATGAAAAAAACAGAGAAGAAATGATCTGTGATGTTTCTGTCTCCAGCTTCTCCAGCTGCCAAAAGTCTGACGGTGTCACATGAGACGGAGCAAACCATGAAAGTCACATGGATTCCAGCTCCAGGAAACGTGATCAACTACCGTCTGAAGTACGTTCCCACTGACGGAGGCAAAGAGGTTGTCCTGAAGATCCAAGGAACCACTACCTCCACCATCATGAAGCGTCTGCAGCCCATCACCACCTATAACATCAACGTGCTGCCCATTTACAAGCGTGGGGATGGAAAACCAAGGCAAGGAGTAGGAACGACACGTACGTTGGTCCATAATTCAGCCCACACACCACAGAGACACGTCCAGATACATCCATCTGACACACATCAGAGACACGTCCATCTGACACACATCAGAGACACGTCCATCTGACACACAGTAGAGACACGTCCATCTGACACACATCAGAGACACGTCCATCTGACACACAGTAGAGAAACGTCCATCTGACACACATCAGAGACACGTCCATCTGGCACACAGTAGAGACACGTCCATCTGGCACACATCAGAGACACGTCCATCTGGCACACAGTAGAGACACGTCCATCTGACACACATCAGAGTCACGTCCATCTGACACACAGTAGAGAAACGTCCATCTGACACACATCAGAGACACGTCCATCTGGCACACAGTAGAGACACGTCCATCTGGCACACATCAGAGACACGTCCATCTGGCACACAGTAGAGACACGTCCATCTGACACACAGTAGAGACACGTCCATCTGACACACATCAGAGTCACGTCCATCTGACACACAGTAGAGAAACGTCCATCTGACACACATCAGAGACACGTCCATCTGGCACACAGTAGAGACACGTCCATCTGGCACACATCAGAGACACGTCCATCTGGCACACAGTAGAGACACGTCCATCTGACACACAGTAGAGACACGTCCATCTGACACACAGCAGAGACACGTCCATCTGACACACAGTAGAGACACGTCCATCTGACACACATCAGAGACACGTCCATCTGGCACACATCAGAGACACGTCCATCTGACACACAGTAGAGACACGTCCATCTGGCACACAGTAGAGACACGTCCATCTGACACACAGCAGAGACACGTCCATCTGAACCACAGTAGAGACACGTCCATCTGACACACATCAGAGACACGTCCATCTGGCACACATCAGAGACACGTCCATCTGACACACAGTAGAGACACGTCCATCTGACACACATCAGAGACACGTCCATCTGGCACACAGTAGAGACACGTCCATCTGACACACATCAGAGACACGTCCATCTGACACACATCAGAGACACGTCCATCTGACACACAGCAGAGACACGTCCATCTGGCACACAGTAGAGACACGTCCATCTGACACACAGTAGAGACACGTCCATCTGACACACATCAGAGACACGTCCATCTGGCACACAGTAGAGACACGTCCATCTGGCACACATCAGAGACACGTCCATCTGACACACAGTAGAGACACGTCCATCTGACACACAGTAGAGACACGTCCATCTGACACACAGTAGAGACACGTCCATCTGGCACACATCAGAGACACGTCCATCTGGCACACAGTAGAGACACGTCCATCTGACACACAGTAGAGACACGTCCATCTGGCACACATCAGAGACACGTCCATCTGACACACAGTAGAGACACGTCCATCTGACACACAGTAGAGACACGTCCATCTGGCACACATCAGAGACACGTCCATCTGACACACATCAGAGACACGTCCATCTGGCACACAGTAGAGACACGTCCATCTGACACACATCAGAGACACGTCCATCTGACACACATCAGAGACACGTCCATCTGACACACAGCAGAGACACGTCCATCTGACACACAGTAGAGACACGTCCATCTGACACACATCAGAGACACGTCCATCTGACACACAGCAGAGACACGTCCATCTGACACACAGTAGAGACACGTCCATCTGACACACATCAGAGACACGTCCATCTGGCACACAGTAGAGACACGTCCATCTGACACACATCAGAGACACGTCCATCTGACACACATCAGAGACACGTCCATCTGGCACACATCAGAGTCACGTCCATCTGACACACAGCAGAGACACGTCCATCTGACACACATCAGAGACACGTCCATCTGACACACAGCAGAGACACGTCCATCTGACACACATCAGAGACACGTCCATCTGACACACAGTAGAGACACGTCCATCTGACACACATCAGAGACACGTCCATCTGACACACAGCAGAGACACGTCCATCTGACACACATCAGAGACACGTCCATCTGACACACAGTAGAGACACGTCCATCTGACACACATCAGAGACACGTCCATCTGACACACAGTAGAGACACGTCCATCTGGCACACATCAGAGTCACGTCCATCTGACACACAGTAGAGACACATCCATCTGACACACAGTAGAGACACGTCCATCTGACACACAGCAGAGACACGTCCATCTGACACACATCAGAGACACGTCCATCTGACACACAGCAGAGACACGTCCATCTGACACACAGTAGAGACACGTCCATCTGACACACAGCAGAGACACGTCCATCTGACACACAGTAGAGACACGTCCATCTGACACACAGCAGAGACACGTCCATCTGACACACAGTAGAGACACGTCCATCTGACACACATCAGAGACACGTCCATCTGACACACATCAGAGACACGTCCATCTGACACACATCAGAGACACGTCCATCTGACACACAGCAGAGTCACGTCCATCTGACACACATCAGAGACACGTCCATCTGACACACATCAGAGACACGTCCATCTGACACACAGCAGAGACACGTCCATCTGACACACAGCAGAGACACGTCCATCTGACACACAGCAGAGACACGTCAATCTGACACACAGCAGAGACACGTCCATCTGAGACACATCAGAGTCACGTCCATCTGACACACAGCAGAGACACGTCCATCTGGCACACAGTAGAGACACGTCCATCTGTGACACATCAGAGTCACGTCCATCTGACACACATCAGAGACACGTCCATCTGGCACACAGTAGAGACACGTCCATCTGACACACAGTAGAGACACGTCCATCTGACACACAGTAGAGACACGTCCATCTGGCACACATCAGAGACACGTCCATCTGACACACATCAGAGACACGTCCATCTGGCACACAGTAGAGACACGTCCATCTGGCACACATCAGAGACACGTCCATCTGACACACAGTAGAGACACGTCCATCTGACACACAGTAGAGACACGTCCATCTGACACACAGTAGAGACACGTCAATCTGGCACACATCAGAGACACGTCCATCTGGCACACAGTAGAGACACGTCCATCTGACACACAGTAGAGACACGTCCATCTGGCACACATCAGAGACACGTCCATCTGACACACAGTAGAGACACGTCCATCTGACACACAGTAGAGACACGTCCATCTGGCACACATCAGAGACACGTCCATCTGACACACATCAGAGACACGTCCATCTGGCACACAGTAGAGACACGTCCATCTGACACACATCAGAGACACGTCCATCTGACACACATCAGAGAC
Source organism: Girardinichthys multiradiatus (assembly GCF_021462225.1). NCBI lineage: Eukaryota > Metazoa > Chordata > Actinopteri > Cyprinodontiformes > Goodeidae > Girardinichthys > Girardinichthys multiradiatus. Next base: position 562,262 of record NC_061808.1, read on the forward strand.
ACGTCCATCTGACACACAGCAGAGACACGTCCATCTGACACACAGTAGAGACACGTCCATCTGACACACATCAGAGACACGTCCATCTGACACACAGCAGAGACACGTCCATCTGACACACAGTAGAGACACGTCCATCTGACACACATCAGAGACACGTCCATCTGGCACACAGTAGAGACACGTCCATCTGACACACATCAGAGACACGTCCATCTGACACACATCAGAGACACGTCCATCTGGCACACATCAGAGTCACGTCCATCTGACACACAGTAGAGACACATCCATCTGACACACAGTAGAGACACGTCCATCTGACACACAGTAGAGACACGTCCATCTGACACACAGCAGAGACACGTCCATCTGACACACAGTAGAGACACGTCCATCTGACACACAGTAGAGACACGTCCATCTGACACACAGTAGAGACACGTCCATCTGACACACAGCAGAGACACGTCCATCTGACACACAGTAGAGACACGTCCATCTGACACACAGTAGAGACACGTCAATCTGGCACACAGTAGAGACACGTCCATCTGGCACACATCAAAGACACGTCCATCTGGCACACAGTAGAGACACGTCCATCTAACACACATCAGAGACACGTCCATCTGGCACACAGTAGAGACACGTCCATCTGGCACACATCAGAGTCACGTCCATCTGACACACAGTAGAGACACGTCCATCTGACACACAGTAGAGACACGTCCATCTGGCACACATCAGAGTCACGTCCATCTGACACACAGTAGAGACACGTCCATCTAACACACATCAGAGACACGTCCATCTGGCACACAGTAGAGACACGTCCATCTGGCACACATCAGAGTCACGTCCATCTGACACACAGTAGAGACACGTCCATCTGACACACAGTAGAGACACGTCCATCTGACACACATCAGAGACACGTCCATCTGACACACAGTAGAGACACGTCCATCTGACACACAGCAGAGACACGTCCATCTGACACACAGTAGAGACACGTCCATCTGACACACAGTAGAGACACGTCCATCTGGCACACATCAAAGACACGTCCATCTGACACACAGTAGAGACACGTCCATCTGACACACAGTAGAGACACGTCCATCTGACACACAGTAGAGACACGTCCATCTGACACACATCAAAGACACGTCCATCTGACACACAGTAGAGACACGTCCATCTGACACACATCAGAGACACGTCCATCTGACACACAGTAGAGACACGTCCATCTGACACACAGCAGAGACACGTCCATCTGACACACAGTAGAGACACGTCCATCTGACACACAGTAGAGACACGTCCATCTGGCACACATCAAAGACACGTCCATCTGACACACAGTAGAGACACGTCCATCTGACACACAGCAGAGACACGTCCATCTGACACACAGTAGAGACACGTCCATCTGACACACAGTAGAGACACGTCCATCTGACACACAGCAGAGACACGTCCATCTGAACCACAGTAGAGACACGTCCATCTGACACACAGCAGAGACACGTCCATCTGACACACATCAGAGACACGTCCATCTGACACACAGTAGAGACACGTCCATCTGACACACAGTAGAGTCACGTCCATCTGACACACAGTAGAGACACGTCCATCTGACACACAGTAGAGACACGTCCATCTGACACACAGTAGAGTCACGTCCATCTGACACACAGTAGAGTCACGTCCATCTGACACACAGTAGAGTCACGTCCATCTGACACACAGTAGAGACACGTCCATCTGACACACAGTAGAGACACGTCCATCTGACACACAGTAGAGACACGTCCATCTGACACACAGTAGAGTCACGTCCATCTGACACACAGTAGAGACACGTCCATCTGACACACAGCAGAGACACGTCCATCTGACACACATCAGAGACACGTCCATCTGACACACAGTAGAGACACGTCCATCTGACACACAGTAGAGTCACGTCCATCTGACACACAGTAGAGACACGTCCATCTGACACACAGTAGAGACACGTCCATCTGACACACAGCAGAGTCACGTCCATCTGACACACAGTAGAGACACGTCCATCTGACACACAGTAGAGACAAGTCCATCTGACACACAGTAGAGACACGTCCATCTGACACACATCAGAGACACGTCCATCTGGCACACAGTAGAGACACGTCCATCTGGCACACATCAGAGACACGTCCATCTGGCACACAGTAGAGACACGTCCATCTGACACACAGTAGAGACACGTCCATCTGGCACACATCAGAGACACGTCCATCTGGCACACATCAGAGACACGTCCATCTGGCACACAGTAGAGACACGTCCATCTGACACACAGTAGAGACACGTCCATCTGACACACATCAGAGACACGTCCATCTGGCACACAGTAGAGACACGTCCATCTGGCACACATCAGAGACACGTCCATCTGACACACAGTAGAGACACGTCCATCTGGCACACAGTAGAGACACGTCCATCTGACACACAGCAGAGACACGTCCATCTGAACCACAGTAGAGACACGTCCATCTGACACACATCAGAGACACGTCCATCTGGCACACATCAGAGACACGTCCATCTGACACACAGTAGAGACACGTCCATCTGACACACAGTAGAGACACGTCCATCTGACACACATCAGAGACACGTCCATCTGGCACACAGTAGAGACACGTCCATCTGACACACATCAGAGACACGTCCATCTGACACACAGCAGAGACACGTCCATCTGACACACAGTAGAGACACGTCCATCTGACACACATCAGAGACACGTCCATCTGACACACAGCAGAGACACGTCCATCTGACACACAGTAGAGACACGTCCATCTGACACACAGTAGAGACACGTCCATCTGACACACATCAGAGACACGTCCATCTGGCACACATCAGAGACACGTCCATCTGACACACAGTAGAGACACGTCCATCTGGCACACAGTAGAGACACGTCCATCTGACACACAGCAGAGACACGTCCATCTGAACCACAGTAGAGACACGTCCATCTGACACACATCAGAGACACGTCCATCTGGCACACATCAGAGACACGTCCATCTGACACACAGTAGAGACACGTCCATCTGACACACAGTAGAGACACGTCCATCTGACACACATCAGAGACACGTCCATCTGGCACACAGTAGAGACACGTCCATCTGACACACATCAGAGACACGTCCATCTGACACACATCAGAGACACGTCCATCTGACACACAGCAGAGACACGTCCATCTGACACACAGTAGAGACACGTCCATCTGACACACATCAGAGACACGTCCATCTGACACACAGCAGAGACACGTCCATCTGACACACAGTAGAGACACGTCCATCTGACACACATCAGAGACACGTCCATCTGGCACACAGTAGAGACACGTCCATCTGACACACATCAGAGACACGTCCATCTGACACACATCAGAGACACGTCCATCTGGCACACATCAGAGACACGTCCATCTGACACACAGCAGAGACACGTCCATCTGACACACAGTAGAGACACGTCCATCTGACACACAGCAGAGACACGTCCATCTGACACACAGTAGAGACACGTCCATCTGACACACAGCAGAGACACGTCCATCTGACACACAGTAGAGACACGTCCATCTGACACACATCAGAGACACGTCCATCTGACACACATCAGAGACACGTCCATCTGACACACATCAGAGACACGTCCATCTGACACACAGCAGAGACACGTCCATCTGACACACATCAGAGACACGTCCATCTGACACACATCAGAGACACGTCCATCTGACACACAGCAGAGACACGTCCATCTGACACACAGCAGAGACACGTCCATCTGACACACAGCAGAGACACGTCAATCTGACACACAGCAGAGACACGTCCATCTGAGACACATCAGAGTCACGTCCATCTGACACACAGCAGAGACACGTCCATCTGGCACACAGTAGAGACACGTCCATCTGTGACACATCAGAGTCACGTCCATCTGACACACAGTAGAGACACGTCCATCTGACACACAGCAGAGACACGTCCATCTGACACACAGCAGAGACACGTCCATCTGACACACAGTAGAGACACGTCCATCTGACACACATCAGAGACACATCCATCTGACACACATCAGAGACACGTCCATCTGACACACAGCAGAGACACGTCCATCTGACACACAGCAGAGACACGTCCATCTGACACACAGCAGAGACACGTCAATCTGACACACAGCAGAGACACGTCCATCTGACACACAGTAGAGACACGTCCATCTGGCACACAGTAGAGACACGTCCATCTGAGACACATCAGAGACACGTCCATCTGACACACAGTAGAGACACGTCCATCTGACACACAGTAGAGACACGTCCATCTGAGACACATCAGAGTCACGTCCATCTGACACACATCAGAGACACGTCCATCTGACACACATCAGAGACACGTCCATCTGACACACAGTAGAGACACGTCCATCTGACACACATCAGAGACACGTCAATCTGACACACATCAGAGTCACGTCCATCTGACACACAGCAGAGACACGTCCATCTGACACACATCAGAGTCACGTCCATCTGACACACAGTAGAGACACGTCCATCTGGCACACATCAGAGACACGCCCCTCTGACACACAGTAGAGACACGTCCATCTGGCACACATCAGAAACACGTCCATCTGACACACAGTAGAGACACGCCCATCTGACACACAGTAGAGACACGTCCATCTGGCACACATCAGAGTCACGTCCATCTGACACACAGTAGAGACACGTCCATCTGACACACAGTAGAGACACGTCCATCTGACACACATCAGAGACACGTCCATCTGGCACACAGTAGAGACACGTCCATCTGACACACATCAGAGCCACGTCCATCTGGCACACAGTAGAGACACGTCCATCTGACACACATCAGAGACACGTCCATCTGACACACAGTAGAGACACGTCCATCTGACACACAGTAGAGACACGTCCATCTGACACACATCAGAGACACGTCCATCTGACACACATCAGAGACACGTCCATCTGGCACACAGTAGAGACACGTCCATCTGACACACAGTAGAGACACGTCCATCTGGCACACAGTAGAGACACGTCCATCTGACACACATCAGAGACACGTCCATCTGACACACATCAGAGACACGTCCATCTGGCACACATCAGAGTCACGTCCATCTGACACACAGTAGAGACACATCCATCTGACACACAGTAGAGACACGTCCATCTGACACACATCAGAGACACGTCCATCTGACACACAGCAGAGACACGTCCATCTGACACACAGTAGAGACACGTCCATCTGACACACAGTAGAGACACGTCCATCTGACACACATCAGAGACACGTCCATCTGACACACATCAGAGTCACGTCCATCTGACACACAGTAGAGACACATCCATCTGACACACAGCAGAGACACGTCCATCTGACACACATCAGAGACACGTCCATCTGACACACAGCAGAGACACGTCCATCTGACACACAGTAGAGACACGTCCATCTGACACACAGTAGAGACACGTCCATCTGACACACATCAGAGACACGTCCATCTGACACACATCAGAGACACGTCCATCTGACACACATCAGAGACACGTCCATCTGACACACAGCAGAGACACGTCCATCTGACACACATCAGAGACACGTCCATCTGACACACATCAGAGACACGTCCATCTGACACACAGCAGAGACACGTCCATCTGACACACAGCAGAGACACGTCCATCTGACACACAGCAGAGACACGTCCATCTGACACACAGCAGAGACACGTCAATCTGACACACAGCAGAGACACGTCCATCTGAGACACATCAGAGTCACGTCCATCTGACACACAGCAGAGACACGTCCATCTGGCACACAGTAGAGACACGTCCATCTGTGACACATCAGAGTCACGTCCATCTGACACACAGCAGAGACACGTCCATCTGACACACAGCAGAGACACGTCCATCTGACACACAGTAGAGACACGTCCATCTGACACACATCAGAGACACGTCCATCTGACACACATCAGAGACACGTCCATCTGACACACAGTAGAGACACGTCCATCTGACACACATCAGAGACACGTCAATCTGACACACATCAGAGTCACGTCCATCTGACACACAGCAGAGACACGTCCATCTGACACACAGTAGAGACACGTCCATCTGGCACACATCAGAGACACGCCCATCTGACACACAGTAGAGACACGTCCATCTGGCACACATCAGAAACACGTCCATCTGACACACAGTAGAGACACGTCCATCTGACACACATCAGAGACACGTCCATCTGACACACATCAGAGACACGTCCATCTGACACACAGCAGAGACACGTCCATCTGACACACATCAGAGACACGTCCATCTGACACACAGTAGAGACACGTCCATCTGGCACACATCAGAGACACGCCCATCTGACACACAGTAGAGACACGTCCATCTGGCACACATCAGAAACACGTCCATCTGACACACAGTAGAGACACGCCCATCTGACACACAGTAGAGACACGTCCATCTGGCACACAGTAGAGACACGTCCATCTGACACACATCAGAGACACGTCCATCTGGCACACAGTAGAGCCACGTCCATCTGGCACACAGTAGAGACACGTCCATCTGACACACATCAGAGACACGTCCATCTGGCACACAGTAGAGACACGTCCATCTGACACACATCAGAGCCACGTCCATCTGGCACACAGTAGAGACACGTCCATCTGACACACATCAGAGACACGTCCATCTGGCACACAGTAGAGACACGTCCATCTGGCACACAGTAGAGACACGTCCATCTGGCACACAGTAGAGACACGTCCATCTGACACACAGTAGAGACACGTCCATCTGGCACACATCAGAGACACGTCCATCTGACACACATCAGAGACACGTCCATCTGGCACACATCAGAGACACGTCCATCTGGCACACATCAGAGACACGTCCATCTGGCACACATCAGAGTCACGTCCATCTGACATACAGTAGAGACACGTCCATCTGACACACATCAGAGTCACGTCCATCTGACACACAGTAGAGACACGTCCATCTGACACACATCAGAGACACGTCCATCTGGCACACAGTAGAGACACGTCCATCTGGCACACATCAGAGACACGTCCATCTGGCACACATCAGAGACACGCCCATCTGACACACAGTAGAGACACGTCCATCTGGCACACATCAGAGTCACGTCCATCTGACACACATCAGAGTCACGTCCATCTGACACACAGTAGAGACACGTCCATCTGACACACATCAGAGACACGTCCATCTGGCACACAGTAGAGACACGTCCATCTGGCACACAGTAGAGACACGTCCATCTGGCACACAGTAGAGACACGTCCATCTGACACACAGTAGAGACACGTCCATCTGACACACATCAGAGACACGTCCATCTGGCACACAGTAGAGACACGTCCATCTGACACACAGTAGAAACACGTCCATCTGACACACATCAGAGACACGTCCATCTGGCACACAGTAGAGACACGTCCATCTGACACACAGTAGAGACACGTCCATCTGGCACACAGCAGAGACACGTCCATCTGGCACACAGTAGAGACACGTCCATCTGGCACACATCAGAGTCACGTCCATCTGACAAACAGTAGAGACACGTCCATCTGACACACAGTAGAGACACGTCCATCTGGCACACATCAGAGTCACGTCCATCTGACAAACAGTAGAGACACGTCCATCTGACACACATCAGAGACACGTCCATCTGACACACATCAGAGACACGTCCATCTGACACACATCAGAGACACGTACATATGGCACACAGTAGAGACACGTCCATCTGGCACACATCAGAGTCACGTCCATCTGACACACAGTAGAGACACGTCCATCTGACACACATCGGAGACACGTCCATCTGACACACATCAGAGACACGTCCATCTGGCACACATCAGAGACACGTACATATGGCACACAGTAGAGACACGTCCATCTGGCACACATCAGAGACACGTCCATCTGGCACACAGTAGAGACACGTCCATCTGACACACATCAGAGACACGTCCATCTGACACACATCAGAGACACGTCCATCTGGCACACAGTAGAGACACGTCCATCTGACACACATCAGAGACACGTCCATCTGACACACATCAGAGACACGTCCATCTGGCACACAGTAGAGACACGTCCATCTGACACACATCAGAGACACGTCCATCTGACACACATCAGAGACACGTCCATCTGGCACACAGTAGAGACACGTCCATCTGGCACACATCAGAGACACGTCCATCTGGCACACATCAGAGACACGTCCATCTGACACACAGTAGAGACATGTCCATCTGACACACATCAGAGACACGTCCATCTGACACACATCAGAGACACGTCCATCTGACACACAGTAGAGACACGTCCATCTGACACACATCAGAGTCACGTCCATCTGGCACACATCAGAGACACGTCCATCTGACACACATCAGAGTCACGTCCATCTGGCACACATCAGAGACACGTCCATCTGACACACATCAGAGACACGTCCATCTGACACACAGTAGAGACACGTCCATCTGACACACATCAGAGTCACGTCCATCTGACACACAGTAGAGACATGTCCATCTGACACACATCAGAGACACGTCCATCTGGCACACATCAGAGACACGTCCATCTGACACACAGTAGAGACATGTCCATCTGACACACATCAGAGACACGTCCATCTGACACACATCAGAGACACGTCCATCTGACACACAGTAGAGACACGTCCATCTGACACACAGCAGAGACACGTCCATCTGACACACAGTAGAGCCACGTCCATCTGGCACACAGTAGAGACACGTCCATCTGACACACATCAGAGACACGTCCATCTGACACACATTAGAGACACGTCCATCTGGCACACATCAGAGACACGTACATATGGCACACAGTAGAGACACGTCCATCTGGCACACATCAGAGACACGTCCATCTGGCACACAGTAGAGACACGTCCATCTGAGACACATCAGAGACACGTCCATCTGACACACAGTAGAGACACGTCCATCTGACACACAGTAGAGACACGTCCATCTGAGACACATCAGAGACACGTCCATCTGACACACATCAGAGACACGTCCATCTGACACACAGTAGAGACACGTCCATCTGACACACAGTAGAGACACGTCCATCTGAGACACATCAGAGACACGTCCATCTGACACACATCAGAGACACGTCCATCTGGCACACAGTAGAGACACGTCCATCTGACACACAGTAGAGACACGTCCATCTGACACACAGTAGAGACACGTCCATCTGAGACACATCAGAGACACGTCCATCTGACACACATCAGAGACACGTCCATCTGACACACAGTAGAGACACGTCCATCTGACACACAGTAGAGACACGTCCATCTGGCACACATCAGAGACACGTCCATCTGGCACACAGTAGAGACACGTCCATCTGAGACACATCAGAGACACGTCCATCTGACACACAGTAGAGACACGTCCATCTGACACACAGTAGAGACACGTCCATCTGACACACATCAGAGACACGTCCATCTGACACACATCAGAGACACGTCCATCTGACACACAGTAGAGACACGTCCATCTGACACACATCAGAGACACGTCAATCTGACACACATCAGAGTCACGTCCATCTGACACACAGCAGAGACACGTCCATCTGACACACATCAGAGTCACGTCCATCTGACACACAGTAGAGACACGTCCATCTGACACACATCAGAGACACGTCCATCTGGCACACATCAGAGACACGCCCATCTGACACACAGTAGAGACACGTCCATCTGGCACACAGTAGAGACACGTCCATCTGGCACACATCAGAAACACGTCCATCTGACACACAGTAGAGACACGCCCATCTGACACACAGTAGAGACACGTCCATCTGGCACACATCAGAGACACGTCCATCTGGCACACAGTAGAGACACGTCCATCTGACACACATCAGAGACACGTCCATCTGGCACACAGTAGAGACACGTCCATCTGACACACATCAGAGCCACGTCCATCTGGCACACAGTAGAGACACGTCCATCTGACACACATCAGAGACACGTCCATCTGGCACACAGTAGAGACACGTCCATCTGGCACACAGTAGAGACACGTCCATCTGACACACAGTAGAGACACGTCCATCTGGCACACATCAGAGACACGTCCATCTGACACACATCAGAGACACGTCCATCTGGCACACATCAGAGACACGTCCATCTGGCACACATCAGAGACACGTCCATCTGGCACACATCAGAGTCACGTCCTTCTGACACACAGTAGAGACACGTCCATCTGACACACATCAGAGTCACGTCCATCTGACACACATCAGAGACACGTCCATCTGGCACACAGTAGAGACACGTCCATCTGGCACACATCAGAGACACGTCCATCTGGCACACATCAGAGACACGCCCATCTGACACACAGTAGAGACACGTCCATCTGGCACACATCAGAGTCACGTCCATCTGACACACATCAGAGTCACGTCCATCTGACACACAGTAGAGACACGTCCATCTGACACACATCAGAGACACGTCCATCTGGCACACATAAGAGACACGTCCATCTGGCACACAGTAGAGACACGTCCATCTGACACACATCAGAGACACGTCCATCTGGCACACAGTAGAGACACGTCCATCTGGCACACAGTAGAGACACGTCCATCTGGCACACATCAGAGTCACGTCCATCTGACAAACAGTAGAGACACGTCCATCTGACACACAGTAGAGACACGTCCATCTGGCACACATCAGAGTCACGTCCATCTGACAAACAGTAGAGACACGTCCATCTGACACACATCAGAGACACGTCCATCTGACACACATCAGAGACACGTACATATGGCACACAGTAGAGACACGTCCATCTGGCACACATCAGAGTCACGTCCATCTGACACACAGTAGAGACACGTCCATCTGACACACATCAGAGACACGTCCATCTGACACACATCAGAGACACGTCCATCTGGCACACATCAGAGACACGTACATATGGCACACAGTAGAGACACGTCCATCTGGCACACATCAGAGACACGTCCATCTGGCACACAGTAGAGACACGTCCATCTGACACACATCAGAGACACGTCCATCTGACACACATCAGAGACACGTCCATCTGGCACACAGTAGAGACACGTCCATCTGGCACACATCAGAGACACGTCCATCTGGCACACAGTAGAGACACGTCCATCTGGCACACATCAGAGACACGTCCATCTGGCACACAGTAGAGACACGTCCATCTGACACACATCAGAGTCACGTCCATCTGACACACAGTAGAGACACGTCCATCTGACACACATCAGAGACACGTCCATCTGGCACACAGTAGAGACACGTCCATCTGGCACACATCAGAGTCACGTCCATCTGACACACAGTAGAGACACGTCCATCTGACACACATCAGAGACACGTCCATCTGACACACAGTAGAGACACGTCCATCTGGCACACATCAGAGACACGCCCATCTGACACACAGTAGAGACACGTCCATCTGGCACACATCAGAAACACGTCCATCTGACACACAGTAGAGACACGCCCATCTGACACACAGTAGAGACACGTCCATCTGGCACACAGTAGAGACACGTCCATCTGACACACATCAGAGACACGTCCATCTGGCACACAGTAGAGCCACGTCCATCTGGCACACAGTAGAGACACGTCCATCTGACACACATCAGAGACACGTCCATCTGGCACACAGTAGAGACACGTCCATCTGACACACATCAGAGCCACGTCCATCTGGCACACAGTAGAGACACGTCCATCTGACACACATCAGAGACACGTCCATCTGGCACACAGTAGAGACACGTCCATCTGGCACACAGTAGAGACACGTCCATCTGGCACACAGTAGAGACACGTCCATCTGACACACAGTAGAGACACGTCCATCTGGCACACATCAGAGACACGTCCATCTGACACACATCAGAGACACGTCCATCTGGCACACATCAGAGACACGTCCATCTGACACACATCAGAGACACGTCCATCTGGCACACATCAGAGACACGTCCATCTGGCACACATCAGAGACACGTCCATCTGGCACACATCAGAGACACGTCCATCTGACACACATCAGAGTCACGTCCATCTGACACACAGTAGAGACACGTCCATCTGACACACATCAGAGACACGTCCATCTGGCACACAGTAGAGACACGTCCATCTGGCACACAGTAGAGACACGTCCATCTGGCACACAGTAGAAACACGTCCATCTGACACACATCAGAGACACGTCCATCTGGCACACAGTAGAGACACGTCCATCTGACACACAGTAGAGACACGTCCATCTGGCACACAGCAGAGACACGTCCATCTGGCACACAGTAGAGACACGTCCATCTGGCACACATCAGAGTCACGTCCATCTGACAAACAGTAGAGACACGTCCATCTGACACACAGTAGAGACACGTCCATCTGGCACACATCAGAGTCACGTCCATCTGACAAACAGTAGAGACACGTCCATCTGACACACATCAGAGACACGTCCATCTGACACACATCAGAGACACGTCCATCTGACACACATCAGAGACACGTACATATGGCACACAGTAGAGACACGTCCATCTGGCACACATCAGAGTCACGTCCATCTGACACACAGTAGAGACACGTCCATCTGACACACATCGGAGACACGTCCATCTGACACACATCAGAGACACGTCCATCTGGCACACATCAGAGACACGTACATATGGCACACAGTAGAGACACGTCCATCTGGCACACATCAGAGACACGTCCATCTGGCACACAGTAGAGACACGTCCATCTGACACACATCAGAGACACGTCCATCTGACACACATCAGAGACACGTCCATCTGGCACACAGTAGAGACACGTCCATCTGACACACATCAGAGACACGTCCATCTGACACACATCAGAGACACGTCCATCTGGCACACAGTAGAGACACGTCCATCTGACACACATCAGAGACACGTCCATCTGACACACATCAGAGACACGTCCATCTGGCACACAGTAGAGACACGTCCATCTGGCACACATCAGAGACACGTCCATCTGGCACACATCAGAGACACGTCCATCTGACACACAGTAGAGACATGTCCATCTGACACACATCAGAGACACGTCCATCTGACACACATCAGAGACACGTCCATCTGACACACAGTAGAGACACGTCCATCTGACACACATCAGAGACACGTCCATCTGGCACACATCAGAGACACGTCCATCTGACACACATCAGAGTCACGTCCATCTGGCACACATCAGAGACACGTCCATCTGACACACATCAGAGACACGTCCATCTGACACACAGTAGAGACACGTCCATCTGACACACATCAGAGTCACGTCCATCTGACACACAGTAGAGACATGTCCATCTGACACACATCAGAGACACGTCCATCTGGCACACATCAGAGACACGTCCATCTGACACACAGTAGAGACATGTCCATCTGACACACATCAGAGACACGTCCATCTGACACACATCAGAGACACGTCCATCTGACACACAGTAGAGACACGTCCATCTGACACACAGCAGAGACACGTCCATCTGACACACAGTAGAGCCACGTCCATCTGGCACACAGTAGAGACACGTCCATCTGACACACATCAGAGACACGTCCATCTGACACACATTAGAGACACGTCCATCTGGCACACATCAGAGACACGTACATATGGCACACAGTAGAGACACGTCCATCTGGCACACATCAGAGACACGTCCATCTGGCACACAGTAGAGACACGTCCATCTGAGACACATCAGAGACACGTCCATCTGACACACAGTAGAGACACGTCCATCTGACACACAGTAGAGACACGTCCATCTGAGACACATCAGAGACACGTCCATCTGACACACATCAGAGACACGTCCATCTGACACACAGTAGAGACACGTCCATCTGACACACAGTAGAGACACGTCCATCTGAGACACATCAGAGACACGTCCATCTGACACACATCAGAGACACGTCCATCTGGCACACAGTAGAGACACGTCCATCTGACACACAGTAGAGACACGTCCATCTGACACACAGTAGAGACACGTCCATCTGAGACACATCAGAGACACGTCCATCTGACACACATCAGAGACACGTCCATCTGACACACAGTAGAGACACGTCCATCTGACACACAGTAGAGACACGTCCATCTGGCACACATCAGAGACACGTCCATCTGGCACACAGTAGAGACACGTCCATCTGAGACACATCAGAGACACGTCCATCTGACACACAGTAGAGACACGTCCATCTGACACACAGTAGAGACACGTCCATCTGACACACATCAGAGACACGTCCATCTGACACACATCAGAGACACGTCCATCTGACACACAGTAGAGACACGTCCATCTGACACACATCAGAGACACGTCAATCTGACACACATCAGAGTCACGTCCATCTGACACACAGCAGAGACACGTCCATCTGACACACATCAGAGTCACGTCCATCTGACACACAGTAGAGACACGTCCATCTGACACACATCAGAGACACGTCCATCTGGCACACATCAGAGACACGCCCATCTGACACACAGTAGAGACACGTCCATCTGGCACACAGTAGAGACACGTCCATCTGGCACACATCAGAAACACGTCCATCTGACACACAGTAGAGACACGCCCATCTGACACACAGTAGAGACACGTCCATCTGGCACACATCAGAGTCACGTCCATCTGACACACAGTAGAGCCACGTCCATCTGGCACACAGTAGAGACACGTCCATCTGACACACATCAGAGACACGTCCATCTGGCACACAGTAGAGACACGTCCATCTGACACACATCAGAGCCACGTCCATCTGGCACACAGTAGAGACACGTCCATCTGACACACATCAGAGACACGTCCATCTGGCACACAGTAGAGACACGTCCATCTGGCACACAGTAGAGACACGTCCATCTGACACACAGTAGAGACACGTCCATCTGGCACACATCAGAGACACGTCCATCTGACACACATCAGAGACACGTCCATCTGGCACACATCAGAGACACGTCCATCTGGCACACATCAGAGACACGTCCATCTGGCACACATCAGAGTCACGTCCTTCTGACACACAGTAGAGACACGTCCATCTGACACACATCAGAGTCACGTCCATCTGACACACATCAGAGACACGTCCATCTGGCACACAGTAGAGACACGTCCATCTGGCACACATCAGAGACACGTCCATCTGGCACACATCAGAGACACGCCCATCTGACACACAGTAGAGACACGTCCATCTGGCACACATCAGAGTCACGTCCATCTGACACACATCAGAGTCACGTCCATCTGACACACAGTAGAGACACGTCCATCTGACACACATCAGAGACACGTCCATCTGGCACACAGTAGAGACACGTCCATCTGGCACACAGTAGAGACACGTCCATCTGACACACAGTAGAGACACGTCCATCTGGCACACAGCAGAGACACGTCCATCTGGCACACAGTAGAGACACGTCCATCTGGCACACATCAGAGTCACGTCCATCTGACAAACAGTAGAGACACGTCCATCTGACACACAGTAGAGACACGTCCATCTGGCACACATCAGAGTCACGTCCATCTGACAAACAGTAGAGACACGTCCATCTGACACACATCAGAGACACGTCCATCTGACACACATCAGAGACACGTACATATGGCACACAGTAGAGACACGTCCATCTGGCACACATCAGAGTCACGTCCATCTGACACACAGTAGAGACACGTCCATCTGACACACATCAGAGACACGTCCATCTGACACACATCAGAGACACGTCCATCTGGCACACATCAGAGACACGTACATATGGCACACAGTAGAGACACGTCCATCTGGCACACATCAGAGACACGTCCATCTGGCACACAGTAGAGACACGTCCATCTGACACACATCAGAGACACGTCCATCTGACACACATCAGAGACACGTCCATCTGGCACACAGTAGAGACACGTCCATCTGGCACACATCAGAGACACGTCCATCTGGCACACAGTAGAGACACGTCCATCTGGCACACATCAGAGACACGTCCATCTGGCACACAGTAGAGACACGTCCATCTGACACACATCAGAGACACGTCCATCTGACACACATCAGAGACACGTCCATCTGGCACACAGTAGACACGTCCATCTGGCACACATCAGAGACACGTCCATCTGGCACACATCAGAGACACGTCCATCTGACACACAGTAGAGACACGTCCATCTGACACACATCAGAGACACGTCCATCTGACACACATCAGAGACACGTCCATCTGACACACATCAGAGACACGTACATATGGCACACAGTAGAGACACGTCCATCTGGCACACATCAGAGACACGTCCATCTGGCACACAGTAGAGACACGTCCATCTGACACACATCAGAGACACGTCCATCTGACACACAGTAGAGACACGTCCATCTGGCACACAGTAGAGACATGTCCATCTGACACACATCAGAGACACGTCCATCTGGCACACAGTAGAGACACGTCCATCGGGCACACAGTAGAGACACGTCCATCCGACACACATCAGAGACACGTCCATCTGGCACACAGTAGAGACACGTCCATCTGACAAACATCAGAGACACGTCCATCTGACACACATCAGAGACACGTCCATCTGGCACACAGTCCAGACACGTCCATCTGGCACACATCAGAGACACGTCCATCTGGCCCACAGTAGAGACACGTCCATCTGACACACAGTAGAGACACGTCCATCTGGCACACATCAGAGTCACGTCCATCTGACACACAGTAGAGACACGTCCATCTGACACACATCAGAGACACGTCCATCTGGCACACATCAGAGTCACGTCCATCTGACACACAGTAGAGACACGTCCATCTGACACACATCAGAGACACGTCCATCTGACACACAGTAGAGACACGTCCATCTGACACACATCAGAGACACGTCCATCTGACACACATCAGAGACACGTCCATCTGGCACACATCAGAGACACGTCCATCTGACACACATCAGAGACACGTCCATCTGACACACATCAGAGACACGTCCATCTGACACACAGTAGAGACACGTCCATCTGACACACAGTAGAGACACGACCATCTGACACACAGTAGAGACACGTCCATCTGGCACACATCAGAGACACGTCCATCTGACACACAGTAGAGACACGTCCATCTGACACACAGTAGAGACACGACCATCTGACACACAGTAGAGACACGTCCATCTGACACACATCAGAGACACGTCCATCTGACACACATCAGAGACACGTCCATCTGGCACACATCAGAGACACGTCCATCTGACACACAGTAGAGACACGTCCATCTGGCACACATCAGAGACACGTCCATCTGACACACATCAGAGACACGTCCATCTGACACACAGTAGAGACACGTCCATCTGGCACACAGTAGAGACACGTCCATCTGGCACACATCAGAGACACGCCCATCTGACACACAGTAGAGACACGTCCATCTGGCACACATCAGAGACACGTCCATCTGGCACACAGTAGAGACACGTCCATCTGACACACAGTAGAGACACGTCCATCTGGCACACATCAGAGACACGCCCATCTGACACACAGTAGAGACACGTCCATCTGGCACACATCAGAGACACGTCCATCTGACACACATCAGAGACACGTCCATCTGGCACACATCAGAGACACGTCCATCTGGCACACATCAGAGACACGTCCATCTGGCACACATCAGAGTCACGTCCATCTGACACACAGTAGAGACACGTCCATCTGACACACATCAGAGTCACGTCCATCTGACACACAGTAGAGACACGTCCATCTGACACACATCAGAGACACATCCATCTGGCACACAGTAGAGACACGTCCATCTGGCACACATCAGAGACACGTCCATCTGGCACACATCAGAGACACGCCCATCTGACACACAGTAGAGACACGTCCATCTGACACACAGCAGAGACACGTCCATCTGGCACACATCAGAGTCACGTCCATCTGACACACAGTAGAGACACGTCCATCTGGCACACATCAGAGTCACGTCCATCTGACACACAGTAGAGACACGTTCATCTGACACACATCAGAGACACGTCCATCTGGCACACAGTAGAGACACGTCCATCTGGCACACAGTAGAGACACGTCCATCTGGCACACAGTAGAGACACGTCCATCTGGCACACAGTAGAGACACGTCCATCTGACACACATCAGAGACACGTCCATCTGGCACACAGTAGAGACACGTCCATCTGACACACAGTAGAGACACGTCCATCTGGCACACAGCAGAGACACGTCCATCTGGCACACAGTAGAGACACGTCCATCTGACACACAGTAGAGACACGTCCATCTGGCACACATCAGAGTCACGTCCATCTGACACACAGTAGAGACACGTCCATCTGGCACACATCAGAGTCACGTCCATCTGACACACAGTAGAGACACGTCCATCTGGCACACATCAGAGACACGTCCATCTGACACACAGTAGAGACACGTCCATCTGGCACACATCAGAGACACGTCCATCTGACACACATCAGAGACACGTCCATCTGGCACACAGTAGAGACACGTCCATCTGACACACAGTAGAGACACGTCCATCTGGCACACATCAGAGACACGCCCATCTGACACACAGTAGAGACACGTCCATCTGGCACACATCAGAGACACGTCCATCTGACACACATCAGAGACACGTCCATCTGGCACACAGTAGAGACACGTCCATCTGACACACAGTAGAGACACGTCCATCTGACACACATCAGAGACACGTCCATCTGGCACACAGTAGAGACACGTCCATCTGACACACAGTAGAGACACGTCCATCTGGCACACAGTAGAGACACGTCCATCTGGCACACATCAGAGACACGTCCATCTGGCACACAGTAGAGACACGTCCATCTGACACACATCAGAGACACGTCCATCTGACACACAGTAGAGACACGTCCTTCTGGCAAACATCAGAGACACGTCCATCTGACACACATCAGAGACACGTCCATCTGGCACACAGTAGAGACACGTCCATCTGACACACAGTAGAGACACGTCCATCTGGCACACATCAGAGACACGCCCATCTGACACACAGTAGAGACACGTCCATCTGGCACACATCAGAGACACGTCCATCTGACACACATCAGAGACACGTCCATCTGGCACACAGTAGAGACACGTCCATCTGACACACAGTAGAGACACGTCCATCTGACACACATCAGAGACACGTCCATCTGGCAGACAGTAGAGACACGTCCATCTGACACACAGTAGAGACACGTCCATCTGACACACATCAGAGACACGTCCATCTGACACACAGTAGAGACACGTCCATCTGACACACATCAGAGACACGTCCATCTGACACACAGTAGAGACACGTCCATCTGACACACATCAGAGACACGTCCATCTGACACACATCAGAGACACGTCCATCTGACACACAGTAGAGACACGTCCATCTGACACACATCAGAGACACGTCCATCTGACACACAGTAGAGACACGTCCATCTGACACACATCAGAGACACGTCCATCTGACACACAGTAGAGACACGTCCATCTGACACACATCAGAGACACGTCCATCTGACACACAGTAGAGACACGTCCATCTGACACACATCAGAGACACGTCCATCTGGCACACATCAGAGTCACGTCCGTCTGACACACAGTAGAGACACGTCCATCTGACACACATCAGAGACACGTCCATCTGACACACAGTAGAGACACGTCCATCTGACACACAGTAGAGACACGTCCATCTGACACACTTCAAAGACACGTCCATCTGGCACACATCAGAGACACGTCCATCTGACACACATCAGAGACACGTCCATCTGACACACAGTAGAGACACGTCCATCTGACACACAGTAGAGACACGTCCATCTGACACACAGTAGAGACACGACCATCTGACACACAGTAGAGACACGTCCATCTGACACACATCAGAGACACGTCCATCTGACACACATCAGAGACACGTCCATCTGGCACACATCAGAGACACGTCCATCTGACACACAGTAGAGACACGTCCATCTGGCACACATCAGAGACACGTCCATCTGACACACATCAGAGACACGTCCATCTGACACACAGTAGAGACACGTCCATCTGGCACACAGTAGAGACACGTCCATCTGGCACACATCAGAGACACGCCCATCTGACACACAGTAGAGACACGTCCATCTGGCACACATCAGAGACACGTCCATCTGGCACACAGTAGAGACACGTCCATCTGACACACAGTAGAGACACGTCCATCTGGCACACATCAGAGACACGCCCATCTGACACACAGTAGAGACACGTCCATCTGGCACACATCAGAGACACGTCCATCTGACACACATCAGAGACACGTCCATCTGGCACACATCAGAGACACGTCCATCTGGCACACATCAGAGTCACGTCCATCTGACACACAGTAGAGACACGTCCATCTGACACACATCAGAGTCACGTCCATCTGACACACAGTAGAGACACGTCCATCTGACACACATCAGAGACACGTCCATCTGGCACACAGTAGAGACACGTCCATCTGGCACACATCAGAGACACGTCCATCTGGCACACATCAGAGACACGCCCATCTGACACACAGTAGAGACACGTCCATCTGACACACAGCAGAGACACGTCCATCTGGCACACATCAGAGTCACGTCCATCTGACACACAGTAGAGACACGTCCATCTGGCACACATCAGAGTCACGTCCATCTGACACACAGTAGAGACACGTTCATCTGACACACATCAGAGACACGTCCATCTGGCACACAGTAGAGACACGTCCATCTGGCACACAGTAGAGACACGTCCATCTGGCACACAGTAGAGACACGTCCATCTGGCACACAGTAGAGACACGTCCATCTGACACACATCAGAGACACGTCCATCTGGCACACAGTAGAGACACGTCCATCTGACACACAGTAGAGACACGTCCATCTGGCACACAGCAGAGACACGTCCATCTGGCACACAGTAGAGACACGTCCATCTGACACACAGTAGAGACACGTCCATCTGGCACACATCAGAGTCACGTCCATCTGACACACAGTAGAGACACGTCCATCTGGCACACATCAGAGTCACGTCCATCTGACACACAGTAGAGACACGTCCATCTGGCACACATCAGAGACACGTCCATCTGACACACAGTAGAGACACGTCCATCTGGCACACAGTAGAGACACGTCCATCTGGCACACATCAGAGTCACGTCCATCTGACACACAGTAGAGACACGTCCATCTGGCACACATCAGAGACACGTCCATCTGACACACATCAGAGACACGTCCATCTGGCACACAGTAGAGACACGTCCATCTGACACACAGTAGAGACACGTCCATCTGGCACACATCAGAGACACGTCCATCTGACACACATCAGAGACACGTCCATCTGGCACACAGTAGAGACACGTCCATCTGACACACAGTAGAGACACGTCCATCTGACACACATCAGAGACACGTCCATCTGGCACACAGTAGAGACACGTCCATCTGACACACAGTAGAGACACGTCCATCTGGCACACATCAGAGACACGTCCATCTGACACACAGTAGAGACACGTCCTTCTGGCAAACATCAGAGACACGTCCATCTGACACACATCAGAGACACGTCCATCTGGCACACAGTAGAGACACGTCCATCTGACACACAGTAGAGACACGTCCATCTGGCACACATCAGAGACACGCCCATCTGACACACAGTAGAGACACGTCCATCTGGCACACATCAGAGACACGTCCATCTGACACACATCAGAGACACGTCCATCTGGCACACAGTAGAGACACGTCCATCTGACACACAGTAGAGACACGTCCATCTGACACACATCAGAGACACGTCCATCTGGCAGACAGTAGAGACACGTCCATCTGACACACAGTAGAGACACGTCCATCTGACACACATCAGAGACACGTCCATCTGACACACAGTAGAGACACGTCCATCTGACACACATCAGAGACACGTCCATCTGACACACAGTAGAGACACGTCCATCTGACACACATCAGAGACACGTCCATCTGACACACATCAGAGACACGTCCATCTGACACACAGTAGAGACACGTCCATCTGACACACATCAGAGACACGTCCATCTGACACACAGTAGAGACACGTCCATCTGACACACATCAGAGACACGTCCATCTGACACACAGTAGAGACACGTCCATCTGACACACATCAGAGACACGTCCATCTGACACACAGTAGAGACACGTCCATCTGACACACATCAGAGACACGTCCATCTGGCACACATCAGAGTCACGTCCGTCTGACACACAGTAGAGACACGTCCATCTGACACACATCAGAGACACGTCCATCTGACACACAGTAGAGACACGTCCATCTGACACACAGTAGAGACACGTCCATCTGACACACTTCAAAGACACGTCCATCTGGCACACATCAGAGACACGTCCATCTGACACACATCAGAGACACGTCCATCTGACACACAGTAGAGACACGTCCATCTGACACACATCAGAGACACGTCCATCTGACACACAGTAGAGACACGTCCATCTGAGACACAGTAGAGACACGTCCATCTGACACACATCAGAGACACGTCCATCTGACACACATCAGAGACACGTCCATCTGACACACAGTAGAGACACGTCCATCTGACACACATCAGAGACACGTCCATCTGACACACATCAGAGACACGTCCATCTGACACACAGTAGAGACACGTCCATCTGACACACATCAGAGACACGTCCATCTGACACACAGTAGAGACACGTCCATCTGACACACATCAGAGACACGTCCATCTGACACACAGTAGAGACACGTCCATCTGACACACATCAGAGACACGTCCATCTGGCACACATCAGAGTCACGTCCGTCTGACACACAGTAGAGACACGTCCATCTGACACACATCAGAGACACGTCCATCTGACACACAGTAGAGACACGTCCATCTGACACACAGTAGAGACACGTCCATCTGACACACATCAAAGACACGTCCATCTGGCACACATCAGAGACACGTCCATCTGACACACATCAGAGACACGTCCATCTGACACACAGTAGAGACACGTCCATCT
Organism: Girardinichthys multiradiatus; assembly: GCF_021462225.1. NCBI lineage: Eukaryota > Metazoa > Chordata > Actinopteri > Cyprinodontiformes > Goodeidae > Girardinichthys > Girardinichthys multiradiatus. The sequence continues at coordinate 585,878 of NC_061808.1, forward strand.
GACACACATCAGAGACACGTCCATCTGACACACAGTAGAGACACGTCCATCTGAGACACAGTAGAGACACGTCCATCTGACACACATCAGAGACACGTCCATCTGACACACATCAGAGACACGTCCATCTGACACACAGTAGAGACACGTCCATCTGACACACATCAGAGACACGTCCATCTGACACACATCAGAGACACGTCCATCTGACACACAGTAGAGACACGTCCATCTGACACACATCAGAGACACGTCCATCTGGCACACATCAGAGTCACGTCCATCTGACACACAGTAGAGACACGTCCATCTGACACACATCAGAGACACGTCCATCTGACACACAGTAGAGACACGTCCATCTGACACACAGTAGAGACACGTCCATCTGACACACTTCAAAGACACGTCCATCTGGCACACATCAGAGACACGTCCATCTGACACACATCAGAGACACGTCCATCTGACACACAGTAGAGACACGTCCATCTGACACACATCAGAGACACGTCCATCTGACACACAGTAGAGACACGTCCATCTGACACACAGTAGAGACACGTCCATCTGACACACATCAGAGACACGTCCATCTGACACACATCAGAGACACGTCCATCTGACACACATCAGAGACACGTCCATCTGACACACATCAGAGACACGTCCATCTGACACACATCAGAGACACGTCCATCTGACACACATCAGAGACACGTCCATCTGACACACAGTAGAGACACGTCCATCTGACACACAGTAGAGACACGTCCATCTGACACACAGTAGAGACACGTCCATCTGACACACATCAGAGACACGTCCATCTGGCACACATCAGAGTCACGTCCATCTGACACACAGCAGAGACACGTCCATCTGACACACAGTAGAGACACGTCCATCTGACACACAGTAGAGACACGTCCATCTGGCACACATCAGAGACACGTCCATCTGACACACATCAGAGACACGTCCATCTGGCACACAGTAGAGACACGTCCATCTGACACACAGTAGAGACACGTCCATCTGACACACATCAGAGACACGTCCATCTGGCACACAGTAGAGACACGTCCATCTGACACACAGTAGAGACACGTCCATCTGACACACATCAGAGACACGTCCATCTGACACACAGTAGAGACACGTCCATCTGAGACACAGTAGAGACACGTCCATCTGACACACATCAGAGACACGTCCATCTGACACACATCAGAGACACGTCCATCTGACACACAGTAGAGACACGTCCATCTGACACACATCAGAGACACGTCCATCTGACACACATCAGAGACACGTCCATCTGACACACAGTAGAGACACGTCCATCTGACACACATCAGAGACACGTCCATCTGGCACACATCAGAGTCACGTCCGTCTGACACACAGTAGAGACACGTCCATCTGACACACATCAGAGACACGTCCATCTGACACACAGTAGAGACACGTCCATCTGACACACAGTAGAGACACGTCCATCTGACACACTTCAAAGACACGTCCATCTGGCACACATCAGAGACACGTCCATCTGACACACATCAGAGACACGTCCATCTGACACACAGTAGAGACACGTCCATCTGACACACATCAGAGACACGTCCATCTGACACACAGTAGAGACACGTCCATCTGACACACAGTAGAGACACGTCCATCTGACACACATCAGAGACACGTCCATCTGACACACATCAGAGACACGTCCATCTGACACACAGTAGAGACACGTCCATCTGACACACATCAGAGACACGTCCATCTGGCACACATCAGAGTCACGTCCATCTGACACACATCAGAGACACGTCCATCTGACACACAGTAGAGACACGTCCATCTGACACACAGTAGAGACACGTCCATCTGGCACACATCAGAGACACGTCCATCTGACACACATCAGAGACACGTCCATCTGGCACACAGTAGAGACACGTCCATCTGACACACAGTAGAGACACGTCCATCTGACACACATCAGAGACACGTCCATCTGGCACACAGTAGAGACACGTCCATCTGACACACAGTAGAGACACGTCCATCTGACACACATCAGAGACACGTCCATCTGACACACAGTAGAGACACGTCCATCTGACACACATCAGAGACACGTCCATCTGACACACAGTAGAGACACGTCCATCTGACACACATCAGAGACACGTCCATCTGGCACACATCAGAGTCACGTCCATCTGACACACAGTAGAGACACGTCCATCTGACACACAGTAGAGACACGTCCATCTGACACACATCAGAGACACGTCCATCTGACACACAGTAGAGACACGTCCATCTGACACACAGTAGAGACACGTCCATCTGACACACATCAGAGACACGTCCATCTGACACACATCAGAGACACGTCCATCTGACACACATCAGAGACACGTCCATCTGACACACATCAGAGACACGTCCATCTGACACACAGTAGAGACACGTCCATCTGGCACACATCAGAGTCACGTCCATCTGACACACAGTAGAGACACGTCCATCTGACACACATCAGAGACACGTCCATCTGACACACATCAGAGACACGTCCATCTGACACACAGTAGAGACACGTCCATCTGACACACATCAGAGACACGTCCATCTGGCACACAGTAGAGACACGTCCATCTGACACACAGTAGAGACACGTCCATCTGACACACAGTAGAGACACGTCCATCTGGCACACATCAGAGACACGTCCATCTGACACACATCAGAGACACGTCCATCTGACACACAGTAGAGACACGTCCATCTGACACACATCAGAGACACGTCCATCTGACACACATCAGAGACACGTCCATCTGACACACATCAGAGACACGTCCATCTGACACACAGCAGAGACAGGTCCATCTGACACACATCAGTGTCACGTCCATCTGACACACAGTAGAGACACGTCCATCTGACACACATCAGAGACACGTCCATCTGGCACACATCAGAGTCACGTCCATCTGACACACAGTAGAGACACGTCCATCTGACACACAGTAGAGACACGTCCATCTGACACACAGTAGAGACACGTCCATCTGACACACATCAGAGACACGTCCATCTGACACACATCAGAGACACGTCCATCTGACACACAGTAGAGACACGTCCATCTGACACACATCAGAGACACGTCCATCTGGCACACATCAGAGACACGTCCATCTGACACACAGTAGAGACACGTCCATCTGACACACATCAGAGACACGTCCATCTGACACACATCAGAGACACGTCCATATGACACACAGTAGAGACACGTCCATCTGACACACATCAGAGACACGTCCATCTGACACACATCAGAGACACGTCCATCTGACACACAGCAGAGACACGTCCATCTGACACACATCAGAGACACGTCCATCTGGCACACATCAGTGTCACGTCCATCTGACACACAGCAGAGACACGTCCATCTGACACACATCAGAGACACGTCCATCTGGCACACATCAGAGACACGTCCATCTGACACACAGTAGAGACACGTCCATCTGACACACATCAGAGACACGTCCATCTGACACACATCAGAGACACGTCCATCTGACACACAGCAGAGACACGTCCATCTGACACACATCAGAGACACGTCCATCTGGCACACATCAGAGTCACGTCCATCTGACACACAGTAGAGACACGTCCATCTGACACACAGTAGAGACACGTCCATCTGACACACAGTAGAGACACGTCCATCTGACACACATCAGAGACACGTCCATCTGACACACATCAGAGACACGTCCATCTGACACACAGTAGAGACACGTCCATCTGACACACATCAGAGACACGTCCATCTGGCACACATCAGAGTCACGTCCATCTGACACACAGTAGAGACACGTCCATCTGACACACATCAGAGACACGTCCATCTGGCACACAGTAGAGACACGTCCATCTGACACACAGTAGAGACACGTCCATCTGACACACATCAGAGACACGTCCATCTGACACACAGTAGAGACACGTCCATCTGACACACAGTAGAGACACGTCCATCTGACACACATCAGAGACACGTCCATCTGGCACACATCAGAGACAAGATGTTGGATGGATGGACGGATGAATCATCCATCCAACCAACCAACCAACCAACCAACCAACCAATACTAACCAACGTGACCCCAGGCTTTCTATTTAATTGAACTACACTGAGTTCAAGGAATTGTATTATGAAAAAGGAAAACTGGCTTGAATGTGTGGCTGATCCTTACACCTCCAATAGGACTTGGATTTGTATCGAATTTATCTCTTGACGAGTTTGTCCTCAAGTTTTGGCTCTTTTTTATTTCAGTTTCGCCTTACAAGGCTCCCAGGAATCTGCAGACCTCAGAGCCCACCAAGACCAGTTTCAGAGTCTCCTGGGATCCTGCTCCCGGAGATGTTACGGGCTACAAAGTGACCTTTCACCCCACAGAAAATTACGTGGTCCCAGGGGAACTCATGGTTGGCCCATATGATAACACAGTGGTTCTGGAGGAACTCAGGTAAGCTGCAGAATGGTTTTGTATTTAGGAGAAAAACTAAAGTTACAGGCTGTAGTTAGAAGCTTCCACCCATCACCAGCAGGAACATCAGGTACATTCTGGTTTTCTAATGGTTAAATATATCCATAAACGCCCACCAGTATTTATTTAAATGTCTCTTAGCAAGCACAACCTTTTCTGTTTCATCAACAAGCTTCTGGCCTTATTCAGATGTTTGACCGCTCTGCTCGTCATCAGTCAGAGTTCATTTAAACTTGATGGTTTCCTGAAAAAGACCCGGTTGTAGTCATGGTCCCACACAATTTATGTCAGAGCTTTTGGAAGACCAATCCTGAAGCTTAATGTCAGTTTCAATGAGTGTTTGGGATCAGTTCCTGTTGGAAAATCAATCTGTATCCAAGTTTTATCTCCAAGGCATGATGTTGCCTCCACCGTGCTTTACAGCTGGTACAGTGTTCTTAAGTTTAAAAGCTTCTTCCAAACATTTTTCTTGACATTACTTCCAACAGGTTGATCTTTGCCTTGGCCATCAAGGCTTTATCCAGAAGACACTTGGCTTGTCCATGTGGGCGCTGCAGATTTCAGTCAAACTTGAAGGCATTAATTGTGGAATAGGAGCTTCTCTCCTCGTCAGCACCCTCTCAGTCCTTGGTGATGTTAATCTGGCCTCACTGTGGACAGTGACACTGGGGTTCAAACAGTGGGGACAGGACAGTTTGAGTCAGATGGCTGAAAATGGGACACAGTTGGAGTTCTGTATGTTGCTGACATGAATAAAAGTTTGATGGTCAGATGAGACAAAGATTGTTGCACAACGGGGAGAAAGGAGTGCAGGTAAAGCTTTCAAACCTAAGAACTCTGTACCAACCGGAAGGCAAGGTGGTGGCAGCATTATGCTGTGGGGCTGTTGCACTGCATTGAAGAAAGTGGATGGAATACTGAAGAAAGAGGACTTCAATTTCACCTAAGATCAACAGTTAGATGGTTGAAACTTGGACATAATTGGGTTTCCAACAGGACAATAAACACTCATCCAAACTGGTTCTGGACCAGATAAAACAAGCTCATACTGAGCTTCTAGAATGCCTTCCTAAAGCTCAGCCCTCGACTCTTAGAAATGCATGAGCTCTTACTAAACAGCGCTTCTTTCTCTGAGGAACTCATGACGGTTTTCCTGGTTGTCCGGCAGGGCGGGAACAAAGTACTCTGTTGCTGTTTTTGGGATGTTTGATGGAGGTGTGAGTCTGCCTCTTGCTGGGGAGGAGAAGACAACACTAATGGATGATCCTGAGCCTCCACCTCTGGATCCATCTGGTAAAAACGGATCCATCTTACCTCACAATGCTTAGTGTTAGCAGACCTGCAGATCAGACGCTTTGTGCATCAGCTCGTTTCTGTGCACAGCTGCTGGGATTTCCAAGTTTTTCTCCGATCATTGCCAAAATGCTGAGTTATTCATTGTTGAGAGGAATTAATATCACTGTCATTTGGGGATTGCTGATTGAATCTTGGCACAGATGACTGTGATTAGTACAAATGATTCTGAGCTGCTTGGCCTACGCTTCTACACCTCCCTACTTTCTGGAGTTTACTGCTGAATAATCTCAAATGCTCTCTAACAGACTTCAATATTTAGAAGCACTGGGCTCTATATCTGCCAGCCAAATGTTTCTTTAGTCATGCAAAATGAGATAGTTCCAGATTTATGTTCCCTGAAGTGTGGAAAAAACAGTTTGGTTTTCATTTAGACTTTAATTTGATCCAGAAGGTGTAATGCTGCAGACGTGTACGCTGATCGGAAAATGTTCTGCTTCATAGTACGGTGTGAGGAGGTGCTGACTTTGGGCAGGAATTCCTGCTATAATGAGGATCAGTTGTGGTGACTGGCTGCAAACAGATCAAGGAACATGTTGAGATGTTCCACCTGCACACGTTCTTTCATAAAAGTATGCCCATATTATAGATGGAAATGTAAACTGCAGTTAGAACATCAGTCTGTAGATGTTCCAAGCTGATAGAGACAAACCCCAAAAGACCTGCAGCTAAAATGTGGTTCTACAAAGTACTGACTCAGGTGGGATGAATCTAAATGCAGGCCACACTTTTCAGATTTTTATTAGTAAAAACGTTGAAAATCATGAATCTTCATCCACTGCCGTCACAGTTCTGAACTACGTTGTGTTGATCTGTCACCGAAGGTCTCGATAAAAACCCTAACATTTTGTTTTTGGACAAAACTTAGAACATTTAAAGGCATGAAGACTTTTATGAGGCAGTGTGTTTACAAGCTTAGATTCAATAATGGAACTTTTTCCAGATTCTGGTCTAAAGCAACTGTTTTAACTGATCGAGATGTTAGGAACTGTTTGACAGAAATTCAAGTTTCCTGACTGCATCGGTGTTTACATGCATGAGATGATTCCTCCAGACTGACAGGTCTACACCAAGTTTCTGTCAGATGTTTCCAAGAACTTGGTGCTGTTTTGGTTTTAGGGTCTGAGGCTTCAGCAGCCTGTTGGCCCTGAGCAACAATACCAAGCAGAGCTGCTGATTTCTGCTGTGATTTATGTCCCACAGAGTCATACACAGCTGGATCCTCAGAAACCGAGTGCAGAAGAAAGCGTTCTGTTTGCATGTCGGCTGTTTTTATTCCAGCACCAGAATGTGGCTCACTTTTAGCTCCAAGCGTCTGTTTCTGCAGGATAGTAGGAAAGAAGTGAATTATACAGTTGTCTGCTTGTAATCACTGGGCATCCAGTGGGCGTGCCGTCCTGCAGACGAGGACGAGCAGATATTTTTCACCCTCACAGGTGCCTGGAGGAGCAATGAGCGTGCCCAGCTTTAGACTGCTGCTGCAGGAGAAGGCAGCTGAACCGAGCGACAGCCAGGATGTGCTGCAGCAAGAAGAGAAAACAAAGACAGCTATTATATGTCGTGTTGCTAATGATCTGTAAAATGATTTGTTGTGATTGGGAGCTTCTCTGTCTTTTCTCTTCATCTTTTCTGTCACTTTTCCACCACACGGACTGAGCCGATACCGTGGATCTCAACAGTGTACACACCAGAAAACGAGACCGTGATCATTCATTCATTTAATGGGACAAAATTCCCTTACAGCTCAGCTTGAAGTCTAACAAATCAGTCAGAGGGAAAAGTATAATAAATAGCTACAATAAGTGTTCACACCCTTGATGAATTACCTTTTGATTCACTCTGCATTCAGTTGGTTACATATCCAACTTTAATGAAAGTAAATCTAATTCACCTGGAATAAGGTTCAGCTCTGGACCAGCAGAAAGCTCGTGAATGACCTCATTGTATGAAGGTATCAATCAGGAGGAGGGTGTCATTTTGATCGAGATAGTTCTGACCCACAGGCAGATGAAAACACTAAGAAGAGACAGGTTTAAACAAGGATAAATGGGAAATGTGCAGGGACTGGTAAATCACCAACTGTACAAAGAAAGAGAAGAAGCAGGTAAATTGAACTGCTACAGTTTTCATGGGATAAATAAATCAGAACGCTACACTTGACATGACACAGAAATATGAGGAGAAGCTTACTACGTTGGAGTAGTCTAACCGCCAGGGGGGGGTTGAGGGATTCGGAGTCTGAGTGTTCAGCACAGAGGTTTTTCTGGTAAGGCTCGAGAGATCTGTGAGGAATGACGATGAGTTCAGGATGAAGGTACTTGCGATGGGGGGTGAACAGGTTATGCTTACGCCAAGCTTCAGATGATGGTGAAAAAGGAAGCTGCCAGCTGGTTGCTGTCCAGACGAAGTAAACAGGAATCTTGGATCTTAATCAGCAAAAATTGGAGACCTTTCTCCAGAAGTTGAAAATCCAAAACAGCAAAGCGATGCTGAGAGCGAAGTCAGAAATCAACAAGAGTTATCCGAAGATTCAGGTAAAACAACCTGCAAAGGAGCACAAACAAAGGTTACTAAGAGCCACGCAAAGATTAGTTGTGGCTTGAGCTTGTCTCACTGAAGGCAAACACTCTGGCGGTGAAGTGCTGGCAGCCTCCTGCTTAAGTACACCTCCAAACAATCAGCAGATTAGTCGCACCTGTCACCCAGCACACCTGAGAAGTGAACAAGGTAAATAAAAGAAAAACACATTCACACAAAAACTCCAGATCCTGACATCGGGTACATTATTTATATACTATGGGACAGTGAAGAAAATCTGGAAACCGGTCAGGAGAACAGATTCACAATAACACTCAAGGAGTTCTGGTCGTGTTCTACACATGACAGAAACCTCCTGGGTTCTCCACATGACTGGACTAAGGCTGGAAACCCGCAGACAAACCTTCCAGAAACAAGACATCTGTGCCTGGCTACAATCTCCTAAAACCAAAGTTAACCTTTGGGTCCACAACTGCAGAAACTGTTTTGGATACAAATGAGCTGAAGTCACCCTCAAGATCTGGAGAACTTGAACAGAAGTCACGATGTAAGATGCTGACAGACAAAGGGACTAAATGCTGGAGCTGGATCAGAAGTATTATTTTCAGGTTGTGGACACCATTGTCGCCTTTTTACTTTCCACATTTTCCCCTTTTATTTAAACAGGAGGAATTAAAATGATTTATCATGGCCTCATTTTTTCACCACAAAAACCTGACATTTTGCCAGGGTTGTAGACCTTTGAGATCCACTCTACCTGTTGTTATTTTTGGACGTCTCAGTAACTTCCAGCCTTCACGTCTGTCTCTGCAGACAATCAGTGCAGGACCTCAGCCAAGGCCGACATGGTGCTGCTGGTCGATGGCTCCTGGAGTATCGGCCGCATCAACTTCAAGACCATCCGCAACTTCATCGCTCGTATGGTCGGTGTGTTCAACATCGGCCCCAACAACGTGCAGATTGGTAATGTTTTCCACACCGACCATCACTGACCATCAGTGTTTTAAAGTGAGATTCAGTGAATGCATCTTGATTTGCAGTTGTTCTCCAGCACATAGACAGAGCCCCAGTGTTTCATTCGCTATAGTCGTGACAATAAATTGTAGTATAAAGCACCTCTCACAGGTCATCATCCACAGAGTGCTTCACAATAAATAAAAACACACAGAAGATAAGAAAAATAAAACAGCATTAATATAAAACTGGTTAAAAGCCAGTCTGAATAAATGAGTCTTCAGTTGCTCTAATCAGAAAGATGGAGGAAACACCTTCTACAATCTAGGGAGCACAACTCTGAAGGGTTGATCTCCTCTGGCCTTAAAATGTGTTCCTGGAGCCATGAACAGCCTCGGACTAGAAGATCTCAGACTGCAAGAAGAACTGTAGGGCTCCTGGAGGTCAGAGATAATGGGCAGATCTCGATCACACAGGGCTCTAAACATCAGGACTAAAAGTTTAAAATGAATGTTCGTACGTTCTAAAACGTCCGGGTAGCCGGTGTAAGGAGATTGAAAGTAAGGAGTAAGGTGCTCTCCATCTGTGGTGTGTTGGTTAAAAGCCTTGCTGCTGCATTCTGAACTGAATGAAGATGGACGAGATCTTTCTAATTCAAACACAAAAAGGGCTCTTAATAATAATAATCAAGATGACATGAAATAATAACATGAATAATCTTTTCTAATTCAGCTTTTGACACCAGAGTTCAAAGGTTAGAAATATTCTAACTAGGCGCAGAAATATTTATTATAAAAACGGATTCTGATTAATCTGATTAAAGGTTCCTGAGGTTTGGTTGGACAGAGGAGGCCAGTAGATCAAAGTGTTGCTTGATTTTAGCTACTCTGTTCTCAGAGGCAATAATTAGGGTCTTCCCCTCCTAGTAGTTGCCACAGAGCCGCTGTTTGATACTATTGATACAGTTTATCAAGGAGGGCAACTTTAAGTATTCAGCTGGCTTAAAAGAACAATAGAGGTGAATATCATCGGCATAGAAATGGTTAAAACATCAGACAAAATCTTCTGAGTCAGATGTTGCAGTTTGTTTCTGAGAGGAAGCTGAGTTAGAAACTTTCTTGTTCCTGCTGCTGGATGGAAAGATCTTAGTCAAAACACTGAGCATCATATTGCATCACGTAAGGAGCTCTCACAGGTTTCCTTTGCTCTTGACTTTATGCTGTTGAACAAATTGATCTGAGGTCAGAGTGTCTTCATTAAATGAGGATTTTTCCCTGCAGCTTTGGCTCAGTACAGTGGAGACCCGAGGACTGAATGGCACCTGAACACCCACTCCACCAGAGATTCGCTGCTGAAGGCCATCAACGACCTTCCGTATAAAGGAGGAAACACCATGACAGGTGAAGGAACTGCACAAGGTTACAGGAGGAGGACTCTTGTTCTTCTTGTGCTTGGTCTCAGGGCTGGACCATAAAACATAAGATCATGAAGGACTGATGATCTGCTGAAGCAGACATGTTATTACTGAACAGCAGAGCTCTGCACACATTTGGAATAAATTCACAACAAGAAATGCAATAATTTATTAACAAACCAACTTAAAATATTTCACTTAAAAAACAACTAAAACAACCCAGGGAAATGAAGGAACAAGGTAACCAATAAAAATGATGCAATGATATGACAGTTCAATGTAGAGATGTTTAAGAACCAGGGTTTATCTTGAGGAACCTGGAGATGAAGTCAGATTAGTTTTACAATTAATTAGTAACAAGTGGTATGTCTTCAAACAGCCAGTAACAATGAAAACTCCGAAGGTAGGTCAAACATTATTTTAACTAAATAAGATAAGATAAGATGGGGTGCAGAAAGTTATGAAAAAATGTGCAATATATAATATAAAATTAATTAATTAATTCACTCATTCATTCATCTTCTATAGCGCTTATTCCACAGTAGGTCACGGGGGAGCAGGGTTCACCCTGGACAAGTTGCCAGTCCATCACAGGGCAACACAGAAACACACAAGACAAACAACCAAGCACACACTCATTCACACCTAAGGGCAACGTAGCGAGACCAATTTACCTAACAGTCATGTCTTTGGACAGTGGGAGGAAGCCGGAGTACCCAGTGAGAACCCATGCATGTACGGGGAGAACATGCAAACTCCATGCAGAAAGACGCTTTCTTTGTTTATTTAAATTTAAATAGAATATTTCAGAAAAACAGATCTGTTTGTAAACTTTGCCCTTTTCTTCTTCTTCCAACAAGTTTTATTTATTTATTTCCTCCTCATTCCCTCGACAGGAATGGCTCTCAGGTACATCCTGCAGAACAACTTTCAGCCAGCTGTGGGGTTGCGCTCCGACTCCAGAAAGATTGGAGTCCTGATCACAGACGGAAAGTCGCAGGATGAAATCATCATGAAGTCTCAGAGCCTGAGGGACAGCGGCATCGAGCTCTACGCCATCGGTGAGGGGACGCCTCTTTGGTTTTCCCCTGGTTTTAAAGAACAGATCTGAATGAACGTCTTCCCCTCAGGTGTGAAGAATGCCGACGAGAACGAGCTGAGGTCCATCGCTTCGGAACCTGATGAGATCCACATGTACAACGTGGCGGACTTCAAGTTCCTGCTGGACATTGTGGATGACCTCTCTGGGAATTTGTGCAACAGCGTCAAGGGTTCAGGTAGGAGCGGGCAGAACAAGGCGGCTCCTCCCGACTAATCTGTTGTTAGATGAGGGCAGCCAGCAGGAGAAAATACAAACTAGAAGAAATTTACCATAAAACATTGAAGGAATTTATGTTGTTTTGTCAAATGTTAAAGTACATTTTACAGAAACTAAAACCCTGTTTGGGATTTAGTTGTGGAAGGTGAGCAAAGAATAGCCTTTACCTGCATAAAGTTGACATGATATTTTAGAGAAGAAAAGCAAACAATTATTAAAATATTTCAGTTCAGTTTTAAGCTTTTTACAGTAATCCTTATAAATATAGAACATGATCTGATCAATACTTTGGTTTCAAACCTTTGTTTTTCGGTTTATGCGTAAAACACAAACTAATAATTCAAGGATTCAAGGAGTTTGATTGTCATACCAGCTCACATTTACAGGTCCTTCTCAAAATATTAGCATATTGTGATAAAGTTCATTATTTTCCATAATGTCATGATGAAAATTTAACATTTATATATTTTAGATTCATTGCACACTAACTGAAATATTTCAGGTCTTTTATTGTCTTAATACGGATGATTTTGGCATACAGCTCATGAAAACCCCAAATTCCTATCTCACAAAATTAGCATATTTCATCCGACCAATAAAAGAAAAGTGTTTTTAATACAAAAAACGTCAACCTTCAAATAATCATGTACAGTTATGCACTCAATACTTGGTCGGGAATCCTTTGGCAGAAATGACTGCTTCAATGCGGCGTGGCATGGAGGCAATCAGCCTGTGGCACTGCTGAGGTCTTATGGAGGCCCAGGATGCTTCGATAGCGGCCTTTAGCTCATCCAGAGTGTTGGGTCTTGAGTCTCTCAACGTTCTCTTCACAATATCCCACAGATTCTCTATGGGGTTCAGGTCAGGAGAGTTGGCAGGCCAATTGAGCACAGTGATACCATGGTCAGTAAACCATTTACCAGTGGTTTTGGCACTGTGAGCAGGTGCCAGGTCGTGCTGAAAAATGAAATCTTCATCTCCATAAAGCTTTTCAGCAGATGGAAGCATGAAGTGCTCCAAAATCTCCTGATAGCTAGCTGCATTGACCCTGCCCTTGATAAAACACAGTGGACCAACACCAGCAGCTGACACGGCACCCCAGACCATCACTGACTGTGGGTACTTGGCACTGGACTTCTGGCATTTTGGCATTTCCTTCTCCCCAGTCTTCCTCCAGACTCTGGCACCTTGATTTCCGAATGACATGCAGAATTTGCTTTCATCCGAAAAAAGTACTTTGGACCACTGAGCCACAGTCCAGTGCCGCTTCTCTGTAGCCCAGGTCAGGCGCTTCTGCTGCTGTTTCTGGTTCAAAAGTGGCTTGACCTGGGGAATGCGGCACCTGTAGTCCATTTCCAGCACACGCCTGTGCACGGTGGCTCTGGATGTTTCTACTCCAGACTCAGTCCACTGCTTCCGCAGGTCCCCCAAGGTCTGGAATCGGCCCTTCTCCACAATCTTCCTCAGGGTCCGGTCACCTCTTCTCGTTGTGCAGCGTTTTCTGCCACACTTTTTCCTTCCCACAGACTTCCCACTGAGGTGCCTTGATACAGCACTCTGGGAACAGCCTATTCGTTCAGAAATTTCTTTCTGTGTCTTACCCTCTTGCTTGAGGGTGTCAATAGTGGCCTTCTGGACAGCAGTCAGGTCGGCAGTCTTACCCATGATTGGGGTTTTGAGTGATGAACCAGGCTGGGAGTTTTAAAGGCCTCAGGAATCTTTTGCAGGTGTTTAGAGTTAACTCGTTGATTCAGATGATTAGGTTCATAGCTCATTTAGAGACCCTTTTAATGATATGCTAATTTTGTGAGATAGGAATTTTGGGTTTTCATGAGCTGTATGCCAAAATCATCCGTATTAAGACAATAAAAGACCTGAAATATTTCAGTTAGTGTGCAATGAATCTAAAATATATGAATGTTAAATTTTCATCATGACATTATGGAAAATAACTAACTTTATCACAATATGCTAATATTTTGAGAAGGACCTGTACATGTTTAGGTATGAAATACAGACTCAGGTTCCGGTTTAGAAGCCTAATACTTAAGTAAAAAAAGGCTTTTTCTCTTTCTCTCGGTGGAAGACACACGAGTTTTCTCTCCCTCCCTCCCTGCTGATCCCTGCTTCTGCTTTAATCTGCATTTTTCTCAGAGCCTCGCTTTGCATATCCTCCAAACTTGTAAATTATGGATTCTTGGCAGCAGTGAAAAATGAAATCTTCATCTCCATAAAGCTTTTCAGCAGATGGAAGCATGAAGTGCTCCAAAATCTCCTGATAGCTAGCTGCATCAGTGAAAGATTGTGTTCCTGACTACGATGTCGGTCGAGGATGTAGAAGATGAGGACATATTTGGACTTTTGATAACAGGATTTCTGCTTTTTGGAGTTGGTGGTTACCTGGGTTATCGAGTGATTCGCAGAACGTGGGCGACTGTTCAAAGCGTCCCAAAGCTTGGATGGAGTCTGTAAAGCGATCAACACTCAGACTGAAATGTTAAGACAGCAGAATCACAAGCTGGACATGATTCTTGAACAGAATCGCCGCCTGGCAGCGGTTGGACTCAGAGGTTAAAGGATATAATCTTGAAGAAGTTGTTCGCTCCAGATCTGCAGAAAGTACCAGAAATTTGGCTATTTGGATTCGCAATTGAGACGTACCAGTAAAACTCTTAAGGTGGTTGGAAATTCACAACTACCTGAACCACAACATTTATTGTTTTTCTAAATCTGGCGCCCCAATGTGGCCTTGGCAACTTCTGCTAACTGGCTATCGATAAAATATCTCCTGGAAGTTATATAAACACGACGCTCTTCCCCAGCACTCCCCTACCAGCTGTGTGATGATAGGACTATGATTGATAAAACTTCCACCTCTCTTCTCAAGGACAATGGTGCTTCTATCAGTGTTGACAGTCTAATTCTTGCAAACACACTCAGACTTATATATATTCACACCCTCAAGTTTCCACCTTGATAAATCTTTACTTATGTGTGTTGCTTACCCCTGATGAGGGTTTTTGTACTATTTCAGACTCTATTCTGCTAAGAATAGAGTCTGAAATATGATTTTTTTCCTCCTATCTTACAATGTGTGATTTCATTACTTTTCATAAATTTCAGATTTCTCAGGATTACCACCAAAAGCCAAATATTATTAGTATTGGAAAATTTGGACTAAAGCTGTTTTTACACCAATGACCAGAGATTTTTAGATTTCTTAGAAGGATTGTATTACAACAATTTCATACCAATGAAAGCCAAACATTATTAGTATTAAAAGGTTTGGACTAAAACAGTTTTATACTGTTTTAGTCCAGCTTCTCTACTTAGTGACCCAGCTTCTCTACTTAGTGACCCAGCTTCTCTACTTAGTGACCCAGCTTCTCTACTTAGACTTCAGTGAGCGCCCATGACTGTTACCATTTGAATGATGGGACCACAGCTGCCTCATACCAGTGACCTCAAGGATTAATATTATCATTTTTCTTCTAGCACCAGATAAATTCTTTACCACAGAGAACTTAAAGATCTAATTACCTCTATTAGAAAGATTGGATCAGAACCAGCTCTTACCAGTAAACTCCCAAGGATTATTAATGTCATTTAATTTGTTTTTCTGTATCATTGTAATGTTTTTCCTCATGTGCAGCGCTTTGAGTGCCTTGTTGCTGAAAAGCGCTACATAAATAAATTTGACTTGACTTGACTTAAAAATAAAGCCAAGTAAAGCTAAATCTAACAATAAATAGCAATCAGTAAAAATATATACAGCGAAGAGCAAAAAAAAAAAGAAATATACACAGGTAGATAGTGAAGCTGAAATGAACTCTGTATTGAATGTTAAATGGACTGAACTTATATAGAACTTTTCCAGTCATACAGACCGCTCAAAGCGCTTTACACTAGAGCCACATTCACCCAATCACACTCACTAACGCTCACACATTCATACACCGATACGCAGATCGGTAGGCAACTTGAGGTTAAGTGCCTTGCCCAGGGGCACATCGGCATATGGCAGGAGGAAGCTGGAATCGAACCCACAACCTTCTGATTGCAAGACGACTACTCTTCCTACTGAACCACAGTCACATTTCATTGTGTTTAGCTTCAGATACTGAGCTGGGCCCGCCCACAAACCTGGTGACATCAGAGGTCACCCACCACTCCTTCAGAGCCACCTGGACCCCTCCAGAACTTCCTGTGGAACAGTACCGCGTCACTTATGGGATGTTGGCTGGAGGACCCACCCAGGAGGTGAGCTGAAGCTTGACCCATCAGTCTGTGTGGTGCTGATCCAGTTTGTAACCAGAACACTTGTCAGAATTAATAATCATCTCATTTAGGGTAATAAACAACAAAAATATTGTAAATCCAGTTCTGAAGAAGAACCTTTATTTGCACTATTTAGTGTCTCCTTCACATGTGATGCAGAACTGGAAGATTAGTAGAGAACATGAAGAGAAGTTCTAGCCTCCTAATGGCTCGGAAGGATGGATGAATGGATGGATGGATGGATGGATGGATGGATGGATGGATGGATGGATGGATGGATGGATGGATGGATGGATGGATGGATGGATGAATGGATGGATGGATGGATGGATGGATGGATGGATGGATGGATGAATGGATGGATGGATGGATGGATGGATGGATGGATGGATGGATGGATGGATGGATGGATGGATGGATGGATGGATGGATGGATGGATGGATGGATGGATGGATGGATGGATGGATGGATGGATGAATGGATGGATGGATGGATGGATGGATGGATGGATGGATGGATGGATGGATGGATGGATGGATGGATGGATGGATGGATGAATGGATGGATGGATGGATGGATGGATGGATGGATGGATGGATGGATGGATGGATGGATGGATAGATAGATATTGCTGTAATTAGACTGTATTAAAGGACGTGGACTGAATTAGATCATTACAAATAAACTAAAACTTATTTAGCACTAATTTATCTTAAATTGGCTGAACCGGAGTTAGATAAAGTGGAACGGCACCGATTTAACTCCGGAACCGAACAGGGCAGAGATCAACCTGAATGGCACTGATTGATTAGGTAATTGGACTGAATGATACTTAATGGGGTTAGAATTGGACGGGCTGAAACTCTGTTTAAAAGGTTACTTGAAGTGAATAATGTGTCATAGGTCATCTTCAGTCCCATTTAGAGACTTCTTCCCTCTCCTCCTTCATGAGTGGATGTCATAAACAGATGAGTAGCAGATGCATCAGAAGATATAAAGTCTGTTCTTATCTGTTCTACTACGAGTGCAACATGAGAGTAAATTCCTGGATTACGGCCCGGCTGGGAAGACCTTCTACCAAGAGATGATACACAGGGATCAGTGTGAGCAGAACCTTGGCGAGAAGCTACACTGAGTGGTTTGGTAGCGTTCATAACCGTGTTCTGGACTTTAGGGAGACTGTGTAACTAAAGCTTAAAGAGAAACATATGTGGTCTGCTTGATCCAGACAAAGATCAGATGTAAAACCCAACAGCTGGAGCCAGAACCGAAGCATTTATGATGACTGGATGAGTGAATCCACAGTGAACCAGTCTGTGTGGACCTTCACCTCACAAAGTACAGATGAACCCGTCCAGGTGGGTTCTCATGATTTACAGCATGTCCATCAGGATCACATAGGTTCCCTAAGAGCGTGTTCTGGTTAACTGGACCTACTGCGCCTAACAATGAAGGCGACATTAATGCTGGTTATTAACCATGTAAGTCGGGCTTCTAACTGGAGGCTTGTGTGAAAACCCGACTGCTGAGCTTTAAAGGAGGGTTCTGCTGGTTTTTATTCCTTCAGAAGCTTTTCGCCCCAAATCATGAAAAATGTCATTTAAAGCAATGAAAGGGTTAATTAAATATCTGGAATTTATCTTCTGGTGTGTACCCGTCTTCTTAAGTAGATGTTTTGGACACAGCATGCAGAGGTTCAGTTGAAGCAAACAGGAACGGAGATGTTGTTCCAACACGTTGATGAAAATGTTCAGATCCAGAAAGAGAATCACTGTCTACCTTTGGGAAGTCTTTTATTTCATTTGTAGTCTTTAAAGTGTTGCCTCTTTGGTCTGTTGTGCTCCAATAAAGTGACTCAAAATGACACTTTTTACAACTTCTGCTCCATCAAAACCAGGAAAATGCTGCTCCTTCCATCAGTCTTTCCTTTAGAGAAGATATGGGGTCTACAAAAAGAAAATATCTGTCATCTAGCTCTACCAAGGAGGTTTTAGTTACCAGATGGACAGAATCATTTCATAGCAATGTCCAATCCCAGAGATCCAGTCCTGGGGGTGATAAAATTACAGCAACTGTTATGTTGTTCTACTTGTTGGTCTACAAGGGGCTCTCCTCTTCATCAACAACTTCTGAATATTCCTAAAGTCATTTAATGAAGCTGGAAAAGATGGAACTAAAGCATGATGTAGGCCAAACCTTCATGGAAGTTACATTCTTTTCCAGAACTTACCGGCTACCTTTCTCAGAACCTACAGGTTTCTCATCCCAGGACATAAAGAACTTACTTGTAAGTGCTCTGAAAGTTCCCCAAAGTAACCTGCAAGTACTGGGAAGCTACCCTGTAGGCTCTAGACTTGTTGTAGAAAGTGTATCTTCTGTGAAAGTACCTTGAAAAATACAGGAATTACCTTCTTAGACCCAACACAGTTACTGGAAAGTTCCAGGAAGTACCTCCAAATTTCTGGAATTGAACACTGTAAATTCTACTCTCTTCTAGACCAGGAACTACTTCTGAAAGTTTCCGGATGTACCATCCAAGTTTCCAGAAAAGGCCCGTAAATTCTGAAAGGTTTTAGGAAAATTCCCTGAGAGCTTTAGACTGCAATCCTGCCCTGTAAGCTCTTGAAAGTTCCAGATATTGTGGGAAAATAGAAAAAGGCAAAACAAATGAACTGACCTCTAAGATCCTACACAGTGACCCGAAAGTTCTAGAAAGGACCTGTAGGAACGTGCGAGCTGTGTTATATTCGGAGAAGATTAATGTTGTCGTGTAGATCTGGAAGCAACATGTGTAAAATGAACTTTGTTTCGTTCTTTATTTTCCAGCAGCAAGTTGGAGCAACAGTGAAATGATCTAAAAGGCTGTTAGACCGGGTTTCTCTTCGTATGAAACATGAGTAAAAGATATGATGAACTAGAATCAGATTTGGATCAACCTTCATTACAAACAGGTGGAGCGGCACTGATTACAAACATAAAAAGTTTAGCGTTTGACTTTGGTTTCGCTGCGTTTGATGTTCCAGCAGCGCAGCACAGATGGAGTTCTCTTTATCCGCCAACTTGGACGGGTTTTCCCACCGCCTCATTAATGCAGTGAGAGGTTTGGGTCTCGCATGTTTTAATCGTCTGCTGATGAGAATGGACCAGCTGGAACATCATCAGATGATGCTGAGATCCTGGGAGATGGAGCTCCAGTCCTGTGTCTGTTTTTAGATGGCAAACTGTCAACTGGCAAACTGAGTTTTACTATTTTTTCAGTTTGTATTATTGGTCTATTTTGTGACTTGAATCACTTTTACCTTTTTAATATCTAACAAAGAATGTTTCAATAAGATTTAATAAGAAAGCTCATTAAATGCTTGTCAGAGAGATATTTCATTAGATGTAAATGACATCATTCCAGGGGTATTTGCAAGCTGATCTTGTTTCCAGTTGTTTATTTCTCTTCTGTTCATCATAGACAGACAAGTTCCCAATAAATCAGCTCGCATCCATGAGTCCTGTTTCATAGAAAGGCTGAGAAGACGCACTGAAGTTAACGTTCCTCAGCGCTCGTTTTACAGACAACATCTGTGCTGCTATTTATCTCTGAGATGATGTCTCTGATTTCCTCTGATCCTGTGAAAGTCCTCAGTATGCTAACCAGTCCTGCACCATTTCAGCTGCTGGTCGACGGGGAGGTCACCACCACTGTACTGAAAAAGCTGACCCCCCTGACGGAGTACGTGGTCAACGTTTACGCCGTGGTTCAAGAGGTCAGCAGCGAGCCTCTGAAGGGCACCGAGACCACCTGTGAGTGTTTCCTTCCTTTCTGCCAAACTCCCCTCTTCCTCCTCTGACAGGAACAAGAAATCAGCTGAAATGAGCAGACATCAGCAGAAGGTTCAACGGGAACTATGGCAGCAGGGACACCATCCCTCTGTGGGTTGATCATCAGGGCAACTCGTTTCATTTTGTCTAACACACTGACTGCTTTTATTTGCTCATTTCTCATTTAATGCAAACTTTATTGGATTCTGACTGTGTCCTCCACAGACTCCGTGTCTTACTGGGACCTTCTGTGACAGAACTGTGAAGCTGAAGGAAACAATTCATGGTTTTTAATCCGTTGTAGTCATTAAAATTGCAATGTTAAGCATGAATCAGAACTCTGTAGAACCTCATCTGGCTGCAGGTCCAGCAGCTTTGAACATCTGCAGACTGAAAGATGAACCTCCATCTCAGTCTCAGGTCTTCTGCAGCCTCTAACAGGGTTTCTTCCAGGATTGTCCAGGATTTAGCTCCATCTGTTCTCCCATCAACTCTGACCAGCTTCCCTTCCCCACATCATGATGCTGCCACCACCATGTATCGATGGGAGACTGGTGAGACTCACAGAGAGCTTTGGATGTAGGCCATAAAGTTCAGTGTTGCTCTCCTCTGATCAGAGCACCTTCTTCCACATGTTTGCTGTGACTCCTTCATGGCTTGTAGCAAACTGTTAGCAGGACTTCTAGCTTTCTTCTGGTCACTCTTCCATACATGTCCGGTTTATGGAGTCAGTTCAGGTGGACGTCTGTGTCTTGGTATCTTTGCATTTGTTCCACTGAGAACAAATCACACAGCTGGACTGTGTTTAGTAGTTAGTTGACTATTGAATCTAGTTTTATTTATGAGAAATAAACTTTATCAGAGTGAAGGGAGCTCAAAACAAATGCACTCCACACTTTTCAGGTTTGTTTTATTATATGAATAATAGTATATAATAATAATTTAGACTTTATTCTCACAAAGGAGAAATTATCCTGTGCATTTAACCCATCCCTCGGGGGGCAGTGGGCTGCCACTGTGCGGCTCCCAGGGAGCATCCAGGCTCTTGCTCATGGACCCACAGCGGCAGGCTGTGGGATTTGAACCAGGTGTAAGGGAGGTTAATACTTTCAGTGTTAATCAGTCCAGACATTCAACACATTCAGGTAAAGAAATCAGGTTATTCACTTGATTCTGTTCTGTCAGTTTTATCTGAAGCTCCCTTTAAATTGATAAACATCCAAAGATACGAAAATGATTCTGTTAACAGTTTTTTGGGAGGAATTGTAATTTCTTTAGGCTCAACTACGCTTATCCACCATTCAATTAAATCAATGTCAGCTCACACATTTATAATGAGATTTAATCAGTTCAATGCACCACTTCTTCTGCAGTTTTCTAGAATATTGTCCTGATTTGCTGCAGAAATTCCTCCAGAAATTAAAAGATTGTCTAAAATTGAAACGCTAAGTTGTGTTGCTCGGAATCCTCGCTTGAACATAGATTTAATTTTGGAATTTCTCTCGGTGATTCTCCTTCTTGACCGGTTTCTGTCCCCTCAGTGCCGCTGCCGGCTGTGCTGAACATGAACGTTTATGATGAGACCTCCAGCACCATGAGGGTGAGCTGGGAGGCAGCGGCTGGAGCTACGGGATACCTGCTGCTGTACAGATCCATCAACGCCTCTGAGCCCCAGCTGGAGCAGGAGGTAAGTTCCAGCTGAACCTGCACATGGACTGAAGCTTCAGATTCTGCAGTCTAAGATCCGGACATTATGAGTTAGCGCTGAATGTAAGTGAATCCTTACTGATGAGCATTAATGACGCATTTAGTCACTGAGTTCTAACTTCCCAAACTGCCTACAGCTTTGTGTCCGCAGTGTAATGCTCACATGCGGTTAGATTGAATCTGGGAATTCAATGTCAGCCAGAACTCATGAAACCCTACCAAGGTTTTCGTTTTCTTGGTCTAGACATCATACCTTTGACACCTTTAAGAGCTGCTAGAGACAATGAATCACAAGATGTGGTGCTTTTTCACACTTTGGTGTGGAGGGAGAACAACATTATCTTTAAAGAACATTCACACCAGATTTATACAAATGAAGCAAAGCGCCTGGTTCAGACACCAACATTTATTGCACCCAAATCTAGAGGGTGGTTGGGCCTGGTTCTGACCCATGAGTCTCAGAACCCCAACTGTTCACAGACAGCCTGATCTTCTTTCATGAGGTCCTGTTCAACCAGTCAGAGGACAATATGTCACGTTAGACAGCCAATCATAAATAGATTCTAATGTTATTTTTAAACCACAGAGTAATTGTGTCCATGAGCTGTCTCTAGAGAACATACATCATCAGCTGTCCACTGGTATGTACATACATTTGATGTACGTACCAGTGGACAGGCTTAAGTACGACTGTCAGTCCCTGGCATTAAAATGCATGCAGTCATGCAGATTACAATGTAACACAGAGCAACACCATCTCAGCAGCAACATGTTTCTGTAAAATTAGTAAAACATAAACACCGTCCATGAAGCCGGTCTCAACAACAGTGGATCTGACCTCTGAGACCTTTGTCTCTAACTACGCCTAATCCAAACCCTATTTACCCTGTCTTTTATAGCGCCTCCTGCAGGTGTCCTGCAAGTGTTGTGTAGTTTTTTTGTGTGAACAATGCATCGGGTTTTGCTTGGAATAATTTTCATTACTTCTGTCTTAACAATTATTTTCTGAGGCAGGTTCTAAGTTAATTTCTTCTTATACTTCTCTTGCCTATGGTGCACCACAAGGTTCTGTTTTGGAGTCCTTATTGTTTCTCTTACAGACTACCAGTCAAAAGTTTTAGAACCCCTTTCTCATTTAATGGTTTTCTTTATGTTTATGGCTATTTCCCATTTACACAGATTCTCACTTAAGGCATTAAAACTGTGAATGAACATGTATGCAATTATGTAGCAAACACAAAGTTCCTACACAGTCTGGAAAAGCCTGGAATTTAAGTATTTTCCAGGTCTGGATAGTGATGGAAAAAGAAAACAGGGTATGGAAAAATATTTGTATTTCTAGGCTTTATTCCAAATCCCAATCTAAAAGCCTATGGGGAATTTCAGTTTTCCAAGGAAAAGATCTGAAAATGATTCAAACCACCACGGATTCATCCTGAAGCTCTTTAAAAGAGAGATTTTGAATTGATTGAAGGGATAAAACAGAAGAGCCTTCGCATTCCCATATGAGATCAAGCTTCTGAGCTTCTCTAGCTGAGATCTTCAGGGTGTCCTGCAGAGCCACATCACGTCTAAAACAAGGTTGCTTCATCAGAACGGAGCCCCTGAGCTTCGCTCCGAGTCACAGAGATGAGGTGATCGTGTCCCTGTGACACGACCAGCTGCACTGAGTTACTGTGATGCTGACAGAGGATCCAAACACTCACACTCCGACCCACCCACAGCTCCCTGGATCACATCTGGAGCTGTACGTCCAGCGGCGCACTTCTTTAAAAAGGCCGGCCTCTGTGAGTCTGGTTACTGCTTCCAGATGGAGATGTGATGAACGCTCAGCAGAGGAGAAAGTTCAGCTGCAGCCCGAAAAAAAAGCCAGAATGTTTTTAAAAAAAGTATAAACGGGAGGGACGAGCTCATGGCCTGAAGTCACCAGGATGAAGAAAGAAGATGGATGGAGCAGAACACTTCTGTGAGCTTACATTGTAAACATGATTGGATCTTCCTGTTTCTCTGTGAAAACAGGAATTATTCTCCATGAAATATATAACGGATGGATTTCGCAGGGTTCCTCTGCTAAGTCGTTCCAGAATCTTCTCAGTTTTTCTTTAATGAGCTCAAATGTTTTCAGATTGATTGTAGATGGAGATGTTGCTTCAGGCTTGTTAGATGTTTTTCCAGATGTTTCTACAGTAAACCGAAGTTCAGTATTAAACATTTAGAAGTTTCAAAAGTAATAAATCAATTTCTCTCAATGGGATTTATGACTGTGGAGTTTCTGTGCCGTAGTCCCAAAATTGGCATGACACAGGATTCATGGGGGGGTTCACCTTCTATTCTCCAGAGAGGAAACACCTTTACCCCAGTCCTCTGTAGTCCAATCCAGGTTCTTCCTGCATTATTCCTGTCTGTTTTCTGGGAGAAAGGTAGCTTCTTTGCTGCCACTCTTGTCCAAAAGTCACCACGTTACCGAAAAAACACTCAACAGCTGGCTGCCATTTTTGAGCAAGCTCTGCACTGGCGGCAACCCAATACTGTTGTCTCTCCTTGAGACAACGGTATCTCCAATAAGTACTGGTGCCCCCCAGGGGTGTGTTCTATCTCCACTCCTCTTCTCTCTGTACACAAATGACTGCACCTCATCGGACTCGTCCATGAAACTCCTGAAGTTTGCAGACGACACCACTGTCATTGGACTGATCCAGGACGGTGATGAGTCTGCATACAGACAGCAGGTGGATCAGCTGGTCCACTGGTGCGGTCAGAACTACCTTGAACTGAACCCACTCAAGACTGTGGAAATGGTGGTGGACTTTTGGAGAACACCACCCCCATACACCCCCCTCACCATCCTCAACAACACTGTATCGGCTGTGGACCACTTCAGGTTCTTAGGAACCACCACCTGAGGACCTGAGATGGTCTTCACACATAGATACTGTTTGGAAGAAGGTCCAGCAGAGACTGTACTTCCTGAGGCAACTCAAGAAGTTCAACCTTCCACAGGAGCTGCTGGTCATCTTCTACACTGCCATCATTCAGTCTGTCCTGTCTTCATCCATCTCAGTGTGGTTTGGATCATCCACAAACCAGGACAGGTCCAGACTAACGAATAATCAGGACTGACCTTCCCTCCATCCAGGACTTATACAGGTCAAGGGTCAAGAAAAGAGCTGCTCAAATCTCTGCAGACCCCACACACCCTGCACATAAACTGTTTAGAGTTTTACCTTCAGGTGGCGCTACAGAGCACTGTTCACTAAAACCAGCCGCCATAGAGACAGTTTCTTCCTCCAGGCTGTTTCTCTGATGAACATTTAATAGAGTACAAAACAACAGCATACAGATGTTGCAAATGTACCTTTTTATTATATATGTGAATATTGTAAATATGTATATTCTGTAATACAAAAACAGAACAAAAGAGCAAAGTATACCGGAGTCAAATTCCTTGTTTGTATGTACGAACTTGGCAATAAAGCTGATTCTGATTCTGATCCTTGAGCCGTCTCTCCTTGAGCGTCTTGATGATCCTGTGGAGTGTTGATGGTTGCACGTTGACTAAAGTGTCCACCACCTCCCTCTGTTGGCTGCTCTGTGCTCATTAACACTTTTGTCTGAGCTCACCAGAAGGTCACTGAAATGCTGCTGGCTGCAACACAGGTGGTTTCAGGCTTTTGTCTTTTTAATTAGTATTCATTTCCCCATAGCTATCGTCATAGTAACCCAGACTCATTGCAGATTGCCACCGGAACAACTGAAACAGTGAAGTTAAAGGAATACAGGATTTCTGACCAAATGTTTAGTCATGACCGCTCCAAAGTCAAGGAGGTTCCTGGTCAGTTGGATTTGCACTGTTATTAAAACTTAGAGACTGAATGAATGAAAACAGGAAGAGTTGGACCTAAAACTGTGTCCTGCTCAGTCCTGGGAGGTTCTGCAGTCATGATGATCTGCAGAATTATCAATTGCATCTGTGTTGACTTCAGAGCATGGAACAGATCTTTGTGTTTTCTCTCTGCAGGTCCGTGTTGCAGGGGGCGTGACGAACACCCAGCTGGTGGAGCTCATACCCAACACAGAGTACTCCATCACACTCTTAGCTCTGCATGGAGAATCAACCAGCAACGCCCTGGAGGGCCGAGGAGTCACCTGTACGTAATCTGGTTTTTCTATCTCTGATATCATGTGGTCATTTACAACAGGTCCAATTTCCTGACCAAATCCTTCCAGCTTCATGATCCTGGTCTCTGTTGGTTGTTGACAAACTCTAGATTTTATGTCCTGAAAGAGCTGACCTCACGGTAAACTGCAGCTGTCAACGTAAACCTATGAGTCTCTCCCTCCAGGAGCACCACAGACTTATCCGTCCAGGATGTTCTTCAGGCTGAGGAACCAGAGTTGGCCCTTTAACCTTTGTTGAACTTTATGAACCTTCCTGCTGGACTTATTCTCTCAGCAGAACAACAGTTTGTTCTGGAGCTGATTTGTTTTATAAGTGTTAATGGTTGATGTTAGGTATTAATTAGTCAACTCAGAGGCAAGAACGATACAGAGTCAGATTTACGTGCAGCAAGGGTAGCTCTGCAGTACAGACTACAAAGTATTAGCACCCCTGTCTCTTTATTTATACATGCTGGTTCACACACAGTTCAACAAACATTCAGGGTGTGTGTGTGTGTGTGTGTGGTCAGAAAGGTTAGGGTTCATGTGTCTTGATTTTAAACACAGAGGGAGTGATGACTTGGTAATCATAACTCACTCGTCTTCCCCATCTCCCTTTTCTGTGGCATGTAGGAGGGAAAAGCACTTAGAGCAGACATGAGTGATGAACAATACAAAAGTTTTCAAACCCTAACAGTTGAAAAATGATCTGCTTCGCTGTCTGACTGCATCCAATAAGGAGTAAATCTCCACCTTACTTTCTCCGATGGTGGTGGACAAAGCTGCTCCAAGACCTGCTTCCATTCACCTTTAACCTTTCAGACTTGAAACAGTTAGAAATGGTCCCAGTTAAATATTTTCCAGGATGAATAGATTCAGGCTTGAAAGGAACTCTGATACATACATCTTTAGATCTTATTAGATGTTTCCTTTAGCTTCAGATTTCAAAGAGAAGAAATGACATCACTCAAATTTCACCAACAGCTGGCAGTTGTTCTTCATGTAGCTAATCTCCTGCAGGACCAATTCAGGGATCAGCAGCGTCTCCCTGGTTCTGATGCTTGGATCGGGAATGTTCTAACAGAAATGTGTCCCACTGTCTTCCCTCAGTACCCCTGGCCCCTGCTGGAGAGCTGAGAATTACCGATGTTACCCACAGCACCATGAGGGTCAACTGGGACGCTGCTCCTGGAGCCGTCCGCAAATATATGATCACCTACAAACCAGAGGAAGGAGAGCTGAAGGAGGTAAACATGGATCTGTATGGAAACCATTTGATGGTGTTAAGAAAGCTTGGGCTGGAATCAGGGACAGGATTTAAAGATTCGAGTTTGAGGCTTTTTTCAAAAAGACAAAATAAATAAATGAAGAGATAGAAAATGACAACGTCCTCCAGCCCCTTCTAACAGAACCTAAACTGGCCTTCAACGATCAGTGCAGAACCAGATTCCATGGCATCTTATGACAACACAAGATGTATTCTGTGGCTCTTGCCCCTGGCTGGGCGCAGGGCTACGGTTGGTGGTCGGGTGGGTGGGGCGTGTCTTGTGCCTGCATTTGGGCACAAGAAAGTACTGGCTGCAGTATGTAAAGCAGCCAGTGATGTAAAGTCAGTGAAAACCTGCTGAGACTCGGGGAGGAGAGGATCTGCAGGACTTGTCTCAAAGCGTTCCTTGTTATCCGAGTTGGTTTAGATCGTATAAAATAAGCTGAGAGAAAGCTTCACCAGGTCAAAGGTCCAGGCTGCACTCAGGAGCTTCTCTCCTTGTTTTCTGGCTCTTAAGAGAGAAGCAGTCTGCTGGACCAGGAGGTCTGGTTCAGGCTGATAGCCCGTCCTGACTGGATCTTTACAGATCCTCGCCGTCCTCGTCAATTTTCCTCTTGGACGTCAGCAGGGGACAAACATTCTGCGATGTCTCTGCAGCTGACGGCTCGGTGTGAAAGGAAGAAGGTGAGACGCTTCCAGAAAGGTCTGATAGATGACACGGATCAGCTCGGCATGTTTTCAGGATTACTGGAAGTGGGATTGGTATCAGCCTACTGCTGCTTATGAAATAAAACACTTTTCTACAGATTCATTATTTATCCGATTAGATGTTCTCTCAACCTATAGCTCACACTTGCTTCCTGCTTTTAAATCAGTTGGGTAATATTTCCCTCTGGATAAAGACTTCATAACTAATGTACAAACTAACTTTTAAGTGGTTTTCCATTAGTTGTTCTGGTCGAGAACCCTGAACCCAAATCTAGAACATACCAGCACTAATACAAGACTAAAGCCTTAGAAATGTGGTCCAACACTGATCTGGAGAACTTCAACAGTATTTTTCATTCCTCATCTCCTTTTATTTTCCATTCTGGACTCCAGATGTTCCTGAAATCTTTTCAAGCGGTTCGTTTCTGCAGTTGTCTGGGCTTTCTGGAGGATCTTCAGAGGGTTTCTTTGGACCTTGGCAGCTTTTTCTCTCAGTTAAACTAGATCTTTATTTGTTAGAGTTTCTTCTGCTCTGTGCTGCTTCTGCTGATGTTCTGAACCTGAATGACCACCACTTCCTGCTGTGTTCTGCAGAACAGTTATCATCATGGTTCTGAGATAGTTTTACTTCCTACAGGTCTCAGTTTGGAGCTTGGTTCTGTTAGTGTTCCCTGTCAGGATTTAAGGCTCTTTTGGATCATTCTGTGTCAGGAGAACACATCCGGCCTCATTTGGATTTTTGTTCTTCAGGTTCTCTTCTCTGACCCACTTTGTTCTTATTAAAGCTCTTTGGGTTTTCTTTGGGTTCTGCTTCAGTTTCTGGTGGTATTGAAGCCAGGTAACTTCATGCAGTCAGAACTTAAACATGAAAAGTCATGCAGTAGTGAACCTGATAACTAGTTATGTGAATGAGGACAGCTTCACACAGAAAGCTGCAGGTTTTGTTGAGAATTAAAATCATTTAGTTTCATACTATGTGTTCAGTTTGCATGTGTATGCATAAAACTGAAATATATCATATATTGTGGAGCGCAGGGAGAGAGAGGTCGCAGAAAGCTTCAGGCTGGAGGAAGGGTCAACCTCAGGTCAGGATGTTTGCCAGCAGCTGTAAGCAGTAAATGGGGGCTGTTCAGCATGATATGGGCAATAAAGTCCTTCCATAGGGGTTAACTAATTTACCGCGGCCACACAGGAATGTAGAAAACTCCATTAGGGACCTGTGACTTTGTAAATAATTATTTCAAAGGAAGTTTCAGCAGGCAGCTTTGAAGTTCGTTGAGGGTATAAAAACCTTTAATACTTATGGTGAGACAGACCACCCAACAAATACAGCCTAGCTTTGCTGACCCGGTTCTCTCCCTGAGGCCTTAGGTAATCTTTCTTCTTTTGTATTATTCTTTTGTATTCAAGTATGCATTGGAAATCATTGGACTTATATAGCAAATTAAACTTGTGTTAATCTTAATTTCCTGCTCTTCATCTGTTCTTTCTCATGACATCCGGACTGGGTGAGGTTGAGGTTGTTTGTTATTAGTGGTGAAATTATTTTACCTCAACAGTTTCCACTCAGAACCACTCTGTAGAGATGAATGGACCAGACGGTCCTTCTTCCTGTGTGTTTCTCCCATATAAAGACGGTGGAGATGCAGCTCATAGTTCGGAGAAACTGATCAATAACCGTGTCGCCTGCAGGTTGAAGTTAATGGAGACGTCACAACCCTGCAGCTGACCAGTCTCCTCTCCCAGACCGAGTACGATGTGGCCGTCACTCCGATGTATGACGAAGGACCTGCAGCCCCGATGCTCGGAACCGCCATCACAGGTCCGAATCTGATTTTCTTCACATCGCTGAGATATTCTGCAGTAAACAAAGTTTAGATGATTTCTAACTGTAGTCAACTTTCTAGGCTTCTGTCTGCAGCTTCCTTTAGGAAAATGTGTTCTCAATAATTCAGAGGAAAACATCCAGACAGTCTTCAGATCAACAAATATCTACTTGTCAGGACAACCTGGACCTGCTACTGGGCCAATTAAACATGTGTATCATGATTAAAGATGTGAACAAACAGACTGTTTGGTGTAAGTCAGAGCGTTGTTGGACCTTTCGTTGTCCAATGAGCTAACCCCTCCCTCCTACTTCCCCATGTCTAAAGGTTTGCTCAATCCAGCTCTCCATCTAACGGGTCCGGACTTCCCTAAACCTGAAAGGTCTTACTGAGCAGGTTTACTGAAAGTTCTGTTTAAGCTGGTATCGGGAAATGACTCGCCTAGCCTCTGACAGCCTTCATCCAAAAGTCTCGCCCTTCTTCAACTGGAGGTCTGGGCGACTGAGTAGCCTCTCACAGTCATCCACACCTTCGACAGTCACTTTTGTTCACGGCTGCTCGTTCCCTAATGTACAACTGGCTCTTGGTATATGGGCTAGGTTAATTTTAGTAGCTTGGCACGAGCCCCAAGGCGCTGTTTTAACAAACTTGACTAAGGCAACTTATAAAAACCTCCTAAAATATCTTAGAACCAGGCAACAAGACTTTTTACCACCAATAAAAAACCAACAATACGGTGACTCAAATAATTGAATGTCCACGATTTAACTAGAATTTTAGATTTCTTTAATTAGTAATGCTTATGCAGGGGTCAGTAACAGCTTCAATTCGGCAACACAAAATAATTTCAATAATAGAAACGAATCAATCAACTCAACCTGTCTTTCCCTGATGCTGAAACTAGTGGGTTTGGAGAAGCTTTGAAGATGGAGGCTCATCCATCCACCTGATGGAGAAGTTTCTTCTGGTAACAACGAGTGGTTTCTTGAAGGGAATACGACTTAATCTTCAGTTTTCTTCCTTTAAGTGGCAGGAACTGATGCTCCAGACTTTGATGGTTAAACAGGATCTTTGTTGTTATTTGTCTCTGAAGACAGTAGTTTCTAGAGGCTGAAGAGTTGAAGGAAACACAGAGACATAAATGAGGTTGATTCAGGACTTCCAGAAGCCTGAAACTTAGAGCAATCAGCTGTTCACCGATCAAGTTCACTTCTGTTGTCTGGATAAAAAGGCTTTAGATGAAATCAGATTCTTAATTTTGAGGTACAGTCCTTTCTGGGCTCACGGGTTGATCCTCTTTTTTAATGCAGTTGATCAGTGGGGCTGTGTCTCTGTTCCTTTCCCATCTAAGCTTATTTTCTCCATCAAAACTTGTTCGCTGGTCTTCTGCGAGGAAACAACCCCGTTTCTGCTCTCATTATTGTTTTTATAGCGCTTGATGCTTTCACCGGTCAACCCCTTATTAGGCTTCTTAGTTATTGCGCAACCTATTCAGCTCAGCTTCTTGATTATTGCTCAATACTTTAGTCATGGTCACTGTGACCTACTGATTCTGCTTCTCAGCCTTGGAGATGCCAATAATAGTCACGCTGGTCTGTAGTCACATCCTCCCGTCGCTGTCAGCATGCAGCTGGCTCTCGTCACTCCTAGTCATCCTCCAGTTCTCTCCCTAATCTGCTCAGTTTAAACTTTACACAGTATTACACATTTCATTCTTCAGCTTTCAGCATTCACTTTAAAACACAGTTACAAAACCATCACTTCATTCTTTTTATTCATGCTTTACAAATGATTAATGTTATATTTCTTTCATATATAGCTGATTGAGAATGTCAAACCTTAATGTTTTTCCTCTAATTCTCAGTTCTTAACCACATTTCAATCATACATCTTTTCACTTGTTAATCAAAGACTACTAATTTTATTTAATACATGTGAAAGAATATAAAAATCATCATACATCATTTCTTTGGATATACTTGTTTATATTTTTGCAACAGATAAGACAGATAACATGTGGCTCCACACAGGCCTCTCCAGTCTCTCAGCTCCAGAATATGAGAACATGTTTGTTTCACTCCTCACTGCTTCAACTGTGTGTTTTAATAATTATTGCATGGATTACACATAAGGATATAAGGATATTTATTGTAGCTTTTATGAAGTTAACTGTGAGCAGTTACTAAATGTTGCATGGATTACATGGAAAGATCTCACCTTATTTTGACAGACTGAAGGTTGATAGTCCCTGCATGGTTACATTCTGTGAGTCACAAGCGGCACCCTGATCACCTCCACAGAGACTGGAGCACAAACAGCAGCCTCAGACTCCCTGATGGGCTCAGGTTTAACCGGTCCCATCAGAACTGTGAATTGGCGCTATATAAATAAAACTGAATTGAATTGAATAGAACAACGCTGGGCTGTACTCCACCCACTGTTTAAGGAAGGTTTCCTTCAGCCAGTTGCTGTGTGACAGTTTTAAAACCTCTCTTGATGCTGGTTCTTTACCAGCTTGAACTAACACACCCACCTGTTCATCACCACCTAGAACCTATGCTATTTGGAACCTTTATGTTTTGCTAACTGTGGTTCTGAGGTTCTGCAGAAAGGAACCTCTACAAAGATGCTGTCATTTATTGATGCTCACTAGGTTTTTAAGCTATTTTTACAAAAGAAACTTTAATGTGACCAATGAGCTGCTGCTGAACGCCAAGAACCACCATAATTCCCAATCCCAGCGTCCTCCTGCAGGTCCAGTTAGGTAGGTTCTATTCGAGTTCTATTGAGGTGTTCCTCAGGGATCCATCTCCAGCCTCCTTCTCTGCCATCTATGGCATGATCATTCAACTAATCCAAAAGCATGGAGGACGGTTGATGAAGCCATAGATCCTAATAGCCTCCCCCCTCCTTCTGACATTAAATCCTGGACAGGCCAGAAGGTTTAAAATTCATTCTGGTTTTTCCTTCAGGTCTGTTGGTCTCAGCAGCTGCATTCACAGAATGCAGGAATGTTGGAGTAAATTCTGAATAGAATCCAGTTTTAAATGTCTTTAGTCCTTATGTGGTTTCTTCAGCCTTTCTGCCAACCTACAACAACCTCTGAACCCTACTGTCTGCTCTCTCTCTCCATCTCTCTCCATCTGCTGCCAGCAGTGTTGCAGATAGCATTATTATGAGGATTATGGTTTCTCTGCCTGATTCCAAACTGGAGAACTGTTTCAACAGATATATGACAACCTATCTGGTTACTGATCTCCTCCTGTCTGCATGAACAGATGTTGTTCCTGCTCCAAAGAACCTGCAGTTCTCTGAGGTGACCCAGACCTCGTTCAGAGCCACATGGGAACACGGAGCTCCAGATGTGGCCCTCTACCGGATCTCATGGACCAAGAAGGGGGAGAACAACTTTAAGAACGTAAGTTGAGAAGATGATGACGAGCTCCTGCAGGAGAAGCTTGACTGTTAAAGTTTTTATCCAAAGTGCTGAAATATATTATTTTGACCCCCCTCAGCAACAAGCAGCCCATGGTCGACGTGTTAATTGCTAACAGGACATTTCACCAGATGTTAGTGGGGTGTATGTATATATTTGAGCCTAACGAAATCAGACTTGTGACCAGCCGAGAGACATAGTCCCTCCAGCGTGTCCTGGGCCGTCCCCTGGGCCTCCTCCTTGTGGGACGTGCCTGGAACACCTCCCGAGGAAGGCGTCCAGGAGGCCTCCGGTATAGATGCCCGAGCCACCTCAACTGGCTCCTCTCGATGTGGAGGAGCAGCGGCTCTATTCCAAGCTCCTCCCGGATGGCCGAGCTCCTCACCCTATCTCTAAGGGAGTGCCCGGCCACCCTACGGAGGAAGCTCATTTTAGCCGCTTGTATCCGGGATCTCGTTCTTTCGGTCATGACCCAAAGTTCATGGCCATAGGTGAGGGTAGGAACGTAGACCGACCGGTAAATTGAGAGATTTGCTTTTCAGCTCAGCTCTCTCTTCACCACAACGGACCGGCACAGCGCCCCCACCGATCCGTTTGTCGATCTCCCTTTCCATTCTCCCCTCACTCGTGAACAAGACCCCGAGATACTTGAACCCCTCCAACCTGAGGAGGACAAGCCACCCTTTTCCGGTCGAGAACCATGGCCTCGGACTTGGAGGAGCTGATCTCCATCCCAGCCGCTTCACACTCGGCTGAG
Organism: Girardinichthys multiradiatus; assembly: GCF_021462225.1. NCBI lineage: Eukaryota > Metazoa > Chordata > Actinopteri > Cyprinodontiformes > Goodeidae > Girardinichthys > Girardinichthys multiradiatus. Next base: position 619,995 of record NC_061808.1, read on the forward strand.
AACCGCCACAGCGCCTGCTGTAGGTCTTGGCTAGAGGGGGCCAGCAGGACCACGTCATTTGCAAAAAGAAGAGACAAAATCCACTGGTCCCCAAACCAGACCCCCTCCGGCCCTTGGCTGCGTCTAGAAATCCTGTCCATAAAAGTTATGAACAGGGCCGGTGTCAAAGGGCAGCCCTGCCGGAGTCCAACATGCACCAGGAACAGGTCCGACTTAGTGCCGGCAATGCGAACCAAACTCCTGCTCCGCTTGTACAGAGACCGGACGGCCCCAAATAAAAGGCCCCCGATTCCATACTCTTGGAGCACCCCCCACAGGGCATCACGAGGGACACAGTCGAATGCTTTCTCCAGGTCCACAAAACACATGTGGACCGGTTGGGCAAACTCCCATGAACCCTCAAGTACCCTGTAGAGGGTATAGAGCTGGTCCAGTGTTCCATGGCCGGGACGAAAACCACACTGCTCCTCCTGAAGCCTAGGTTCCACTATCGGCCGGACTCTCCTCTCCAATACCCTGGCGTAGGCCTTACCAGGGAGGCTGAGGAGTGTGATCCCCCTGTAGTTGGAACACACCCTCCAGTCACCCTTCTTATGAAGGGGGACCACCACCCCAGTCTGCCAATCCAGAGGCACTGTCCCCGACCGTCACACAATGATCAAGAGGTGTGTCAACCATGACAGCCCTACAACATCCAGAGACTTGTGGTACTCAGGGCGGATCTCATCCAACCCCGAAGCCTTGCCACCGCAGAGCTTTTTTAACCACCTCGGTGACTTCAGCCTGGGTGATGAAAGAGTCCAACCCCGAGTCCCCAGCCTCTGTTTCCACCACGGAATGCGTGATGTCAGTATTGAGGAGATCCTCAAAGTAGTCCTTCCACTGCCCGATAATGTCCTCAGTCGAGGTCAGCTTACTCCCACCCCCACTGTGAACAATGTTGGCGAAGCACTGCTTCCCCCTCCTGAGGCGCCAGACGGTTTGCCAGAATCATTTCGAGGCCAACCGGTAGTCCTTCTCCATGACCTCACCGAACTCCTCCCAGGCCCGAGTTTTTGCCTCTGCCACCTCCTGGGCCGTGGCACGCTTGGCCTCATGGTAACCGTCAGCTGCCTCAGGAGTCCCACAAGCCAACCACAGCCGATAGGACTCCTTCTTCAGCTTGACAGCGTGCCTTACTCCCGGTGTCCACCACCGGGTTCGGGGATTGCTGCCAAGACAGGCACCGCAGACCTCACGGCCGCAGCTACGGGCACCAGCATCGACAACAGATGCGGAGAACATGGTCCACTCGGACTCTATGTCTCCAACATCCCCCAGAATCTGGTCAAAGCTCTCCCGGAGGTGGGAGTTGAATACATCCCTGGCCGAGGGCTCTGCCAGACGTTCCCAGAAGCCTGGGCGCAGAGGTTTAAATGAGTTGTTTTCTCAACCAGATCAAGGAGGATTCATAGCTGCTAATTCAATTGATGTTCTTGTTAGAGGAGATCATTTCCACACTGATTCTCCTGGGTACTGTTCTGTTCTCAACAGGAAATCCTGAGCAGCGATGAGAACTCCTACGTTCTGGAGAACCTGGACCCGGACACAGACTATTTCGTGACTGTCACAGCCATTTATCCTGACGAGTCAGAAAGCGAGGACTTGATGGGAACCCAGCGGACCTGTAAGTGATTCTCTCGCCTCAAACCAGCAGGACTTTTCTTAATCTCCAACTCTCCATGACGTTGGAATAACTCTCTTCTTCTCAACGTCCCTTTCTAGTGCTGAAGGCTCCAGATGGTAGGTCACATGAGAAGGTCTGCTTCCTTTTCAGTTTTTATGTTCATGCTTTGTGCCAGATGGTCACATGGAACAACCAGACGTTATGTCTCAGCATGCTTGTGTGTTTCAGAGCTTCACTGTGCGTTCACATCACCTGCTGTCTTCCCACAGCTGCATGTTTACTTCAGACTGCAGCTCAGTGAGGAGCTCAGGAGCTCACTTAGCTGTCATTTGGACTTTGGGCTCCATTAGACCAGTATCAGACCAGTATCATGTCCAGGTTGCACCATAAAACCCAGTGATATCCTGATGGCAGACTGTGGTGTGAATGCAGACTGAGGAGCATCTTCTTCCATCATTGTTAATATTTACTCCCATCCATCAACTTTTATTGTGTGTCTTCACATCACTCCATCGTCACGTGGGTTCAGGCATCATGTTCATGTTGTCGCATGTTGTTCAGTCATCCCGCTGCAGCGATGGAGCTCAGTTTAACTGTGATTGCTTTTGCTTAAGGTCTGTCAGAGGTAAAAGGAAGTTTTGTTAGAGAGGTGGAGCTCAGATGGTTTGGTCGCGTGCACAGAAGTTATAGTGGACTAAACGTCTCCACAAGATTATCCTTGAGCTGTCCACTGTGTTCCTTGATCTTCATGATGCTGTTTATGAAGCCAAGTCAAATAATTAGTTCTGCACCAAACAGAACTGGCATGGGTTTAAAGGTATTGATTTAAAAGTCAGGTTTCTGTACTCCAGCTCTGCTCCAGCTTCACTCCTCATCTTCATTCTGCTGCTTCCATCCTAAATCTGATCCTTCCAGCTCCATGACACTCTGCAGAGGAACCACTGCCATCATCAGCACCATCATCCTCGTTGTCATCTTCACTCCCATCCCATTCCATCTTTCTGTTTCTTCTCATTGCATGCTTCTCTGTACTTCCAGTACGCCCTGAGCCGCCTCGGAACCTGAGGGTTTTCAACGCCACCGTCTCCACACTGACTGTGAAGTGGGATGCTGCTTCCGGTCCTGTAAAGAACTACAAAATCACGTACAAGCCTATCGCTGGAGGAGAGCCGCTGTCTGTAAGTGTCTCCTCAGTCCTGTTGGGGTTGGAGGGAAGTCTCTTGGTGGCAGAGGGACGGTACTAAAGATGCATCTCCAGTTCTGCTGCTTTAGACTGGAGCTTCTAGTGACAGCTGATGTTGTTGAGTCACTGCTTCAGTTTAAAGTATATTTTAGATCCGGATCTCTAATCGCTCTTCTTCACAAACATTCAGTCCCAGTACCTTGAGACCTGCCGAGATTAGATCTAGGAAACCAAACAGGCTTTGCGGAACATCATCTGTGGTGAAATGAGCCTTGACTGTGAAGCAGATCCGCCTGGTTTCAATGGTGACCCTAATGGTTCGTCCAGGGATCAGTACTGGGAATAACTTGAAGAAGGCTGGGATTGGAATGTAGGGAATATGAGTATCTCTGAGGTGTTTAGACAACATTCCTCCAAACAGCACGTCAGGATAAGATTGTGATGTTGGCATACTGATGGACCTCAGAACGCTGCATCAGAACTGAGACCCATTAGGATCATTTCCCTGTTGATGTCAGACAAGATGTTAGTTCTGTGCAAGATCTCCAGGCCCTGTGAAGCTGCTGTCTTCTCTAATTCTGGTCCCATACACTTCCTTCAGCAGCCTGTAGAACATCCTTCAGCAGTCTGTAGAACCTCATGCAGCAGCCTGTAGAACATCCTTTAGCAGCCTGTATTACCTTCTTCAGAAGCCTGTAGAACCTCATTCAGCAGCCTGTAGAACATCCTTTAGCAGCCTGTAGAACCTCCTTCAGCAGCCTGTAGAACCTCATTTAGCAGCCTGTATAACCTTCTTCAGAAGCCTGTAGAACCTCATGCAGCAGCCTGTAGAACATCCTTTAGCAGCCTGTAGAACCTCCTTCAGCAGCCTGTAGAACCTCATTTAGCAGCCTGTATAACCTTCTTCAGAAGCCTGTTGAACCTCATGCAGCAGCCTGTAGAACCTTCTTTAGCAGCCTGTAGAACATCCTTTAGCAGCCCGTAGAACATCCTTCAGCACCCTGTAGAACCTCCTTTAGTAGCCTGTAGAGCATCCTGTAGCAGCTTATAGAACCTCCTTCAGCAGCCTGTAGAACCTTCTTTGGCAGCTTGTAGAACATCCTTTAGTAGCCTGTAGAACATCCTTTAACGGCCTGTAGACCCTCATGCAGCAGCCCGTAGAACCTTCTTTAGCAGCTTATAGAACCTCCTTCAGCAGCCTGTAGAACCTTCTTTAGCAGCCTGTAGAACCTCCTTCAGCAGCCTGTAGAACCTCATTTAGCAGCCTGTATAACCTTCTTCAGAAGCCTGTAGAACATTCTTTAGCAGCATGTAGAACCTCATGCAGCAGCCTGTAGAACATCCTTTAGCAGCCTGTAGAACCTCCTTTAGCAGCCCGTAGAACCTTCTTTAGCAGCCTGTAGAACATCCTTTAGTAGCCTGGAGAACATCCTTTAGCAGCCTGTAGAACCTCATACAGCAGCCTGTAGAACATCCTTTAGCAGCCTGTAGAACCTCCTTTAGCAGCCCGTAGAACCTTCTTTAGCAGCCTGTAGAACATCCTTCAGCACCCTGTAGAACCTCCTTTAGTAGCCGGTAGAGCATCCTGTAGCAGCTTATAGAACCTCCTTCAGCAGCCTGTAGAACCTTCTTTAGCAGCCTGTAGAACCTCATGTAGCAGCCTGTAGAACCTTCTTTAGCAGCCTGTAGAACATCCTTTAGCAGCCTGTAGAGCATCCTTTAGCAGCTTATAGAACCTCCTTCAGCAGCCTGTAGAACCTTCTTTAGCAGCCTGTAGAACCTCATTTAGCAGCCTGTATAACCTTCTTCAGAAGCCTGTAGAACATTCTTTAGCAGCTTGTATAACCTCCTTTAGCAGCCTGTAGAACATCCTTTAGCAGCCTGTAGAGCATCCTTTAGCAGCTTATAGAACCTCCTTCAGCAGCCTGTATAACCTTCTTCAGAAGCCTGTAGAACATTCTTTAGCAGCATGTAGAACCTCCTTCAGCAGCCTCTAGAACCTTCTTTAGCAGCCTGTAGAACATCCTTTAGTAGCCTGTAGAACCTCATTTAGCAGCCTGTATAACCTTCTTCAGAAGCCTGTAGAACATTCTTTAGCAGCATGTAGAACCTCATGCAGCAGCCCGTAGAACCTTCTTTAGCAGCTTATAGAACCTCCTTCAGCAGCCTGTAGAACCTTCTTTAGCAGCCTGTAGAACCTCCTTCAGCAGCCTGTAGAACCTCATTTAGCAGCCTGTATAACCTTCTTCAGAAGCCTGTAGAACATTCTTTAGCAGCATGTAGAACCTCATGCAGCAGCCTGTAGAACATCCTTTAGCAGCCTGTAGAACCTCCTTTAGCAGCCCGTAGAACCTTCTTTAGCAGCCTGTAGAACATCCTTTAGTAGCCTGGAGAACATCCTTTAGCAGCCTGTAGAACCTCATACAGCAGCCTGTAGAACATCCTTTAGCAGCCCGTAGAACCTTCTTTAGCAGCCTGTAGAACATCCTTTAGTAGCCTGGAGAACATCCTTTAGCAGCCTGTAGAACCTCATACAGCAGCCTGTAGAACATCCTTTAGCAGCCCGTAGAACCTCCTTCAGCAGCCTGTAGAACCTCATGCAGCAGCCTGTAGAACATCCTTTAGTAGCCTGTAGAGCATCCTGTAGCAGCTTATAGAACCTCCTTCAGCAGCCTGTAGAACCTTCTTTAACAGTTTATAGAACCTCCTTCAGCAGCCTCTAGAACCTTCTTTAGCAGCCTGTAGAACATCCTTTAGTAGCCTGTAGAACATCCTTTAACAGCCTGTAGAACCTCATGCAGCAGCCTGTAGAACCTTCTTTAGCAGCCTGTAGAACATCCTTTAGCAGCTTGTAGAACCTCCTTTAGCAGCCTGTAGAACATCCTTTAGCAGCTTGTAGAACCTCCTTTAGCAGCCTGTAGAACATCCTTTAGCAGCCTGTAGAGCATCCTTTAGCAGCTTATAGAACCTCCTTCAGCAGCCTGTATAACCTTCTTCAGAAGCCTGTAGAACATTCTTTAGCAGCATGTAGAACCTCCTTCAGCAGCCTGTAGAACCTCATACAGCAGCCTGTAGAACCTCCTTTAGCAGCCTGTAGAACATCCTTTAGCAGCCTGTAGAACCTCATACAGCAGCCTGTAGAACATCCTTTAGCAGCCTGTAGAACCTCCTTTAGCAGCCTGTAGAACCTCATACAGCAGCCTGTAGAACCTCCTTTAGCAGCCTGTAGAACATCCTTTAGCAGCCTGTAGAACCTCATACAGCAGCCTGTAGAACATCCTTTAGCAGCCTGTATTACCTTCTTCAGAAGCCTGTAGAACCTCGTGCAGCAGCCTGTAGAACCTCCTTTAGCAGCCCGTAGAACCTTCTTTAGCAGCCTGTAGAACATCCTGTAGCAGCTTATATAACCTCCTTCAGCAGCCTGTAGAACCAGCCTGTAGAACCTCATGCAGCAGCCTGTAGAACATCCTTTAGCAGCCTGTAGGACCTCCTTCAGCAACTTGTAGAACCTCCTTTAGAAGCCCGTAGAACCTTCTTTAGCAGCCTGTAGAGCATCCTGTAGCAGCTTATAGAACCTCCTTCAGCAGCCTGTAGAACCTTCTTTAGCAGCGTGTAGAACATCCTTCAGCAGCCTGTAGAACCTCCTTTAGTAGCCTGTAGAGCATCCTGTAGCAGCTTATAGAACCTCCTTCAGCAGCCTGTAGAACCTTCTTTAGCAGCCTGTAGAACATCCTTTAGTAGCCTGTAGAACATCCTTTAGCAGCCTGTAGAACCTCATACAGCAGCCCGTAGAACCTTCTTTAGCAGCCTGTAGAACCTCCTTCAGCACCCTGTAGAACCTCCTTTAGCAGCCTGTAGAACCTCCTTTAGCAGCCCGTAGAACCTCCTTCAGCAGCCTGTAGAACCTTCTTTAGCAGCCTGTAGAACCTCCTTCAGCAGCCTGTAGAACCTCATTTAGCAGCCTGTATAACCTTCTTCAGAAGCCTGTAGAACATTCTTTAGCAGCATGTAGAACCTCATGCAGCAGCCTGTAGAACATCCTTTAGCAGCCTGTAGAACCTCCTTTAGCAGCCCGTAGAACCTTCTTTAGCAGCCTGTAGAACATCCTTTAGTAGCCTGGAGAACATCCTTTAGCAGCCTGTAGAACCTCATACAGCGGCCTGTAGAACATCCTTTAGCAGCCTGTAGAACCTCCTTTAGCAGCCCGTAGAACCTTCTTTAGCAGCCTGTAGAACATCCTTCAGCACCCTGTAGAACCTCCTTTAGTAGCCGGTAGAGCATCCTGTAGCAGCTTATAGAACCTCCTTCAGCAGCCTGTAGAACCTTCTTTAGCAGCCTGTAGAACCTCATGCAGCAGCCTGTAGAACCTTCTTTAGCAGCCTGTAGAACATCCTTTAGCAGCCTGTAGAGCATCCTTTAGCAGCTTATAGAACCTCCTTCAGCAGCCTGTAGAACCTTCTTTAGCAGCCTGTAGAACCTCATTTAGCAGCCTGTATAACCTTCTTCAGAAGCCTGTAGAACATTCTTTAGCAGCTTGTATAACCTCCTTTAGCAGCCTGTAGAACATCCTTTAGCAGCCTGTAGAGCATCCTTTAGCAGCTTATAGAACCTCCTTCAGCAGCCTGTATAACCTTCTTCAGAAGCCTGTAGAACATTCTTTAGCAGCATGTAGAACCTCCTTCAGCAGCCTCTAGAACCTTCTTTAGCAGCCTGTAGAACATCCTTTAGTAGCCTGTAGAACCTCATTTAGCAGCCTGTATAACCTTCTTCAGAAGCCTGTAGAACATTCTTTAGCAGCATGTAGAACCTCATGCAGCAGCCCGTAGAACCTTCTTTAGCAGCTTATAGAACCTCCTTCAGCAGCCTGTAGAACCTTCTTTAGCAGCCTGTAGAACCTCCTTCAGCAGCCTGTAGAACCTCATTTAGCAGCCTGTATAACCTTCTTCAGAAGCCTGTAGAACATTCTTTAGCAGCATGTAGAACCTCATGCAGCAGCCTGTAGAACCTTCTTTAGCAGCCTGTAGAACCTCCTTTAGCAGCCCGTAGAACCTTCTTTAGCAGCCTGTAGAACATCCTTTAGTAGCCTGGAGAACATCCTTTAGCAGCCTGTAGAACCTCATACAGCAGCCTGTAGAACATCCTTTAGCAGCCCGTAGAACCTTCTTTAGCAGCCTGTAGAACATCCTTTAGTAGCCTGGAGAACATCCTTTAGCAGCCTGTAGAACCTCATACAGCAGCCTGTAGAACATCCTTTAGCAGCCTGTAGAACATCCTTTAGCAGCCTGTAGAACCTCATTAAGCAGCCTGTAGAACATCCTTTAGTAGCCTGTAGAGCATCCTGTAGCAGCTTATAGAACCTCCTTCAGCAGCCTGTAGAACCTTCTTTAACAGTTTATAGAACCTCCTTCAGCAGCCTCTAGAACCTTCTTTAGCAGCCTGTAGAACATCCTTTAGTAGCCTGTAGAACATCCTTTAACAGCCTGTAGAACCTCATGCAGCAGCCTGTAGAACCTTCTTTAGCAGCCTGTAGAACATCCTTTAGCAGCTTGTAGAACCTCCTTTAGCAGCCTGTAGAACATCCTTTAGCAGCTTGTAGAACCTCCTTTAGCAGCCTGTAGAACATCCTTTAGCAGCCTGTAGAGCATCCTTTAGCAGCTTATAGAACCTCCTTCAGCAGCCTGTATAACCTTCTTCAGAAGCCTGTAGAACATTCTTTAGCAGCATGTAGAACCTCCTTCAGCAGCCTGTAGAACCTCATACAGCAGCCTGTAGAACCTCCTTTAGCAGCCTGTAGAACATCCTTTAGCAGCCTGTAGAACCTCATACAGCAGCCTGTAGAACATCCTTTAGCAGCCTGTAGAACCTCCTTTAGCAGCCTGTAGAACCTCATACAGCAGCCTGTAGAACCTCCTTTAGCAGCCTGTAGAACATCCTTTAGCAGCCTGTAGAACCTCATACAGCAGCCTGTAGAACATCCTTTAGCAGCCTGTATTACCTTCTTCAGAAGCCTGTAGAACCTCGTGCAGCAGCCTGTAGAACCTCCTTTAGCAGCCCGTAGAACCTTCTTTAGCAGCCTGTAGAACATCCTGTAGCAGCTTATATAACCTCCTTCAGCAGCCTGTAGAACCAGCCTGTAGAACCTCATGCAGCAGCCTGTAGAACATCCTTTAGCAGCCTGTAGGACCTCCTTCAGCAACTTGTAGAACCTCCTTTAGAAGCCCGTAGAACCTTCTTTAGCAGCCTGTAGAGCATCCTGTAGCAGCTTATAGAACCTCCTTCAGCAGCCTGTAGAACCTTCTTTAGCAGCGTGTAGAACATCCTTCAGCAGCCTGTAGAACCTCCTTTAGTAGCCTGTAGAGCATCCTGTAGCAGGTTATAGAACCTCCTTCAGCAGCCTGTAGAACCTTCTTTAGCAGCCTGTAGAACATCCTTTAGTAGCCTGTAGAACATCCTTTAGCAGCCTGTAGAACCTCATACAGCAGCCCGTAGAACCTTCTTTAGCAGCCTGTAGAACCTCCTTCAGCACCCTGTAGAACCTCCTTTAGCAGCCTGTAGAACCTCCTTTAGCAGCCCGTAGAACCTTCTTTAGCAGCCTGTAGAACATCCTTTAGTAGCCTGGAGAACATCCTTTAGCAGCCTGTAGAACCTCATACAGCAGCCCGTAGAACCTTCTTTAGCAGCTTGTAGAACATCCTTCAGCACCCTGTAGAACCTCCTTTAGTAGCCGGTAGAGCATCCTGTAGCAGCTTATAGAACCTCCTTCAGCAGCCAGTAGAACCTTCTTTAGCAGCCTGTAGAACCTCATGCAGCAGCCTGTAGAACCTTCTTTAGCAGCCTGTAGAACATCCTTTAGCAGCCTGTAGAGCATCCTTTAGCAGCTTATAGAACCTCCTTCAGCAGCCTGTATAACCTTCTTCAGAAGCCTGTAGAACATTCTTTAGCAGCATGTAGAACCTCCTTCAGCAGCCTCTAGAACCTTCTTTAGCAGCCTGTAGAACATCCTTTAGTAGCCTGTAGAACCTCATTTAGCAGCCTGTATAACCTTCTTCAGAAGCCTGTAGAACATTCTTTAGCAGCATGTAGAACCTCATGCAGCAGCCCGTAGAACCTTCTTTAGCAGCTTATAGAACCTCCTTCAGCAGCCTGTAGAACCTTCTTTAGCAGCCTGTAGAACCTCCTTCAGCAGCCTGTAGAACCTCATTTAGCAGCCTGTATAACCTTCTTCAGAAGCCTGTAGAACATTCTTTAGCAGCCTGTAGAACCTTCTTTAGCAGCCTGTAGAACATCCTTTAGCAGCCTGTAGAACCTCCTTTAGCAGCCCGTAGAACCTTCTTTAGCAGCCTGTAGAACATCCTTTAGTAGCCTGGAGAACATCCTTTAGCAGCCTGTAGAACCTCATACAGCAGCCTGTAGAACATCCTTTAGCAGCCCGTAGAACCTTCTTTAGCAGCCTGTAGAACATCCTTTAGTAGCCTGGAGAACATCCTTTAGCAGCCTGTAGAACCTCATACAGCAGCCTGTAGAACATCCTTTAGCAGCCCGTAGAACCTCCTTCAGCAGCCTGTAGAACCTCATGCAGCAGCCTGTAGAACATCCTTTAGTAGCCTGTAGAGCATCCTGTAGCAGCTTATAGAACCTCCTTCAGCAGCCTGTAGAACCTTCTTTAACAGTTTATAGAACCTCCTTCAGCAGCCTCTAGAACCTTCTTTAGCAGCCTGTAGAACATCCTTTAGTAGCCTGTAGAACATCCTTTAACAGCCTGTAGAACCTCATGCAGCAGCCTGTAGAACCTTCTTTAGCAGCCTGTAGAACATCCTTTAGCAGCTTGTAGAACCTCCTTTAGCAGCCTGTAGAACATCCTTTAGCAGCTTGTAGAACCTCCTTTAGCAGCCTGTAGAACATCCTTTAGCAGCCTGTAGAGCATCCTTTAGCAGCTTATAGAACCTCCTTCAGCAGCCTGTATAACCTTCTTCAGAAGCCTGTAGAACATTCTTTAGCAGCATGTAGAACCTCCTTCAGCAGCCTGTAGAACCTCATACAGCAGCCTGTAGAACCTCCTTTAGCAGCCTGTAGAACATTCTTTAGCAGCATGTAGAACCTCATGCAGCAGCCTGTAGAACATCCTTTAGCAGCCTGTAGAACCTCCTTTAGCAGCCCGTAGAACCTTCTTTAGCAGCCTGTAGAACATCCTTTAGTAGCCTGGAGAACATCCTTTAGCAGCCTGTAGAACCTCATACAGCAGCCTGTAGAACATCCTTTAGCAGCCCGTAGAACCTTCTTTAGCAGCCTGTAGAACATCCTTTAGTAGCCTGGAGAACATCCTTTAGCAGCCTGTAGAACCTCATACAGCAGCCTGTAGAACATCCTTTAGCAGCCCGTAGAACCTCCTTCAGCAGCCTGTAGAACCTCATGCAGCAGCCTGTAGAACATCCTTTAGTAGCCTGTAGAGCATCCTGTAGCAGCTTATAGAACCTCCTTCAGCAGCCTGTAGAACCTTCTTTAACAGTTTATAGAACCTCCTTCAGCAGCCTCTAGAACCTTCTTTAGCAGCCTGTAGAACATCCTTTAGTAGCCTGTAGAACATCCTTTAACAGCCTGTAGAACCTCATGCAGCAGCCTGTAGAACCTTCTTTAGCAGCCTGTAGAACATCCTTTAGCAGCTTGTAGAACCTCCTTTAGCAGCCTGTAGAACATCCTTTAGCAGCTTGTAGAACCTCCTTTAGCAGCCTGTAGAACATCCTTTAGCAGCCTGTAGAGCATCCTTTAGCAGCTTATAGAACCTCCTTCAGCAGCCTGTATAACCTTCTTCAGAAGCCTGTAGAACATTCTTTAGCAGCATGTAGAACCTCCTTCAGCAGCCTGTAGAACCTCATACAGCAGCCTGTAGAACATCCTTTAGCAGCCTGTAGAACATCCTTTAGCAGCCTGTAGAACCTCATACAGCAGCCTGTAGAACATCCTTTAGCAGCCTGTAGAACCTCCTTTAGCAGCCTGTAGAACCTCATACAGCAGCCTGTAGAACCTCCTTTAGCAGCCTGTAGAACATCCTTTAGCAGCCTGTAGAACCTCATACAGCAGCCTGTAGAACATCCTTTAGCAGCCTGTATTACCTTCTTCAGAAGCCTGTAGAACCTCGTGCAGCAGCCTGTAGAACCTCCTTTAGCAGCCCGTAGAACCTTCTTTAGCAGCCTGTAGAACATCCTTTAGCAGCTTATATAACCTCCTTCAGCAGCCTGTAGAACCAGCCTGTAGAACCTCATGCAGCAGCCTGTAGAACATCCTTTAGCAGCCTGTAGGACCTCCTTCAGCAACTTGTAGAACCTCCTTTAGAAGCCCGTAGAACCTTCTTTAGCAGCCTGTAGAGCATCCTGTAGCAGCTTATAGAACCTCCTTCAGCAGCCTGTAGAACCTTCTTTAGCAGCGTGTAGAACATCCTTCAGCAGCCTGTAGAACCTCCTTTAGTAGCCTGTAGAGCATCCTGTAGCAGCTTATAGAACCTCCTTCAGCAGCCTGTAGAACCTTCTTTAGCAGCCTGTAGAACATCCTTTAGTAGCCTGTAGAACATCCTTTAGCAGCCTGTAGAACCTCATACAGCAGCCCGTAGAACCTTCTTTAGCAGCCTGTAGAACCTCCTTCAGCACCCTGTAGAACCTCCTTTAGCAGCCTGTAGAACCTCCTTTAGCAGCCCGTAGAACCTCCTTCAGCAGCCTGTAGAACCTTCTTTAGCAGCCTGTAGAACCTCCTTCAGCAGCCTGTAGAACCTCATTTAGCAGCCTGTATAACCTTCTTCAGAAGCCTGTAGAACATTCTTTAGCAGCATGTAGAACCTCATGCAGCAGCCTGTAGAACATCCTTTAGCAGCCTGTAGAACCTCCTTTAGCAGCCCGTAGAACCTTCTTTAGCAGCCTGTAGAACATCCTTTAGTAGCCTGGAGAACATCCTTTAGCAGCCTGTAGAACCTCATACAGCAGCCTGTAGAACATCCTTTAGCAGCCTGTAGAACCTCCTTTAGCAGCCCGTAGAACCTTCTTTAGCAGCCTGTAGAACATCCTTCAGCACCCTGTAGAACCTCCTTTAGTAGCCGGTAGAGCATCCTGTAGCAGCTTATAGAACCTCCTTCAGCAGCCTGTAGAACCTTCTTTAGCAGCCTGTAGAACCTCATTTAGCAGCCTGTAGAACCTTCTTTAGCAGCCTGTAGAACATCCTTTAGCAGCCTGTAGAGCATCCTTTAGCAGCTTATAGAACCTCCTTCAGCAGCCTGTAGAACCTTCTTTAGCAGCCTGTAGAACCTCATTTAGCAGCCTGTATAACCTTCTTCAGAAGCCTGTAGAACATTCTTTAGCAGCTTGTATAACCTCCTTTAGCAGCCTGTAGAACATCCTTTAGCAGCCTGTAGAGCATCCTTTAGCAGCTTATAGAACCTCCTTCAGCAGCCTGTATAACCTTCTTCAGAAGCCTGTAGAACATTCTTTAGCAGCATGTAGAACCTCCTTCAGCAGCCTCTAGAACCTTCTTTAGCAGCCTGTAGAACATCCTTTAGCAGCCTGTAGAACCTCATTTAGCAGCCTGTATAACCTTCTTCAGAAGCCTGTAGAACATTCTTTAGCAGCATGTAGAACCTCATGCAGCAGCCCGTAGAACCTTCTTTAGCAGCTTATAGAACCTCCTTCAGCAGCCTGTAGAACCTTCTTTAGCAGCCTGTAGAACCTCATGCAGCAGCCTGTAGAACCTCCTTCAGCAGCCTGTAGAACCTTCTTCAGAAGCCTGTAGAACATTCTTTAGCAGCATGTAGAACCTCATGCAGCAGCCTGTAGAACATCCTTTAGCAGCCTGTAGAACCTCCTTTAGCAGCCCGTAGAACCTTCTTTAGCAGCCTGTAGAACATCCTTTAGTAGCCTGGAGAACATCCTTTAGCAGCCTGTAGAACCTCATACAGCAGCCTGTAGAACATCCTTTAGCAGCCCGTAGAACCTTCTTTAGCAGCCTGTAGAACATCCTTTAGTAGCCTGGAGAACATCCTTTAGCAGCCTGTAGAACCTCATAAAGCAGCCTGTAGAACATCCTTTAGCAGCCCGTAGAACCTCCTTCAGCAGCCTGTAGAACCTCATGCAGCAGCCTGTAGAACATCCTTTAGTAGCCTGTAGAGCATCCTGTAGCAGCTTATAGAACCTCCTTCAGCAGCCTGTAGAACCTTCTTTAACAGTTTATAGAACCTCCTTCAGCAGCCTCTAGAACCTTCTTTAGCAGCCTGTAGAACATCCTTTAGTAGCCTGTAGAACATCCTTTAACAGCCTGTAGAACCTCATGCAGCAGCCTGTAGAACCTTCTTTAGCAGCCTGTAGAACATCCTTTAGCAGCTTGTAGAACCTCCTTTAGCAGCCTGTAGAACATCCTTTAGCAGCTTGTAGAACCTCCTTTAGCAGCCTGTAGAACATCCTTTAGCAGCTTATAGAACCTCCTTCAGCAGCCTGTATAACCTTCTTCAGAAGCCTGTAGAACATTCTTTAGCAGCATGTAGAACCTCCTTCAGCAGCCTGTAGAACCTCATACAGCAGCCTGTAGAACCTCCTTTAGCAGCCTGTAGAACATCCTTTAGCAGCCTGTAGAACCTCATACAGCAGCCTGTAGAACATCCTTTAGCAGCCTGTAGAACATCCTTTAGCAGCCTGTAGAACCTCATACAGCAGCCTGTAGAACCTCCTTTAGCAGCCTGTAGAACATCCTTTAGCAGCCTGTAGAACCTCATACAGCAGCCTGTAGAACATCCTTTAGCAGCCTGTATTACCTTCTTCAGAAGCCTGTAGAACCTCGTGCAGCAGCCTGTAGAACCTCCTTTAGCAGCCCGTAGAACCTTCTTTAGCAGCCTGTAGAACATCCTGTAGCAGCTTATATAACCTCCTTCAGCAGCCTGTAGAACCAGCCTGTAGAACCTCATGCAGCAGCCTGTAGAACATCCTTTAGCAGCCTGTAGGACCTCCTTCAGCAACTTGTAGAACCTCCTTTAGAAGCCCGTAGAACCTTCTTTAGCAGCCTGTAGAGCATCCTTTAGCAGCTTATAGAACCTCCTTCAGCAGCCTGTAGAACCTTCTTTAGCAGCCTGTAGAACATCCTTCAGCAGCCTGTAGAACCTCCTTTAGTAGCCTGTAGAGCATCCTGTAGCAGCTTATAGAACCTCCTTCAGCAGCCTGTAGAACCTTCTTTAGCAGCCTGTAGAACATCCTTTAGTAGCCTGTAGAACATCCTTTAGCAGCCTGTAGAACCTCATACAGCAGCCCGTAGAACCTTCTTTAGCAGCCTGTAGAACCTCCTTCAGCACCCTGTAGAACCTCCTTTAGCAGCCTGTAGAACCTCCTTTAGCAGCCCGTAGAACCTTCTTTAGCAGCCTGTAGAACATCCTTTAGTAGCCTGGAGAACATCCTTTAGCAGCCTGT
The DNA here is from genome assembly GCF_021462225.1 of Girardinichthys multiradiatus. Taxonomy (NCBI): domain Eukaryota; kingdom Metazoa; phylum Chordata; class Actinopteri; order Cyprinodontiformes; family Goodeidae; genus Girardinichthys; species Girardinichthys multiradiatus. The sequence goes on from NC_061808.1 coordinate 635,275, forward strand.
AGAACCTCATACAGCAGCCCGTAGAACCTTCTTTAGCAGCTTGTAGAACATCCTTCAGCACCCTGTAGAACCTCCTTTAGTAGCCGGTAGAGCATCCTGTAGCAGCTTATAGAACCTCCTTCAGCAGCCAGTAGAACCTTCTTTAGCAGCCTGTAGAACCTCATGCAGCAGCCTGTAGAACCTTCTTTAGCAGCCTGTAGAACATCCTTTAGCAGCCTGTAGAGCATCCTTTAGCAGCTTATAGAACCTCCTTCAGCAGCCTGTAGAACCTTCTTTAGCAGCTTATAGAACCTCCTTCAGCAGCCTGTAGAACCTTCTTTAGCAGACTGTAGAACATCCTTTAGCAGCCTGTAGAACCTCATACAGCAGCCTGTAGAACATCCTTTAGCAGCCTGTAGAACCTTCTTTAGTAGCGTGTAGAGCATCCTGTAGCAGCTTATAGAACCTCCTTCAGCAGCCCGTAGAACCTTCTTTAGCAGCCTGTAGAACCTCCTTCAGCAGCCTGTAGAACCTCCTTTAGTAGCCTGTTGAGCATTCTTTAGCAGCTTATAGAACCTCCTTCAGCAGCCTGTAGAACCTTCTTTAGCAGACTGTAGAACATCCTTTAGCAGCCTGTAGAACCTTCTTTAGCAGCCTGTAGAACATCCTTCAGCAGCCTGTAGAACATCTTTTAGTAACCTGTAGAACATCCTTTAGCAGCCTGTAGAACCTCATACAGCAGCCCATGGAACCTTCTTTAGCAGCCTGTAGAACCTCATACAGCAGCCTGTAGAACCTTCTTTAGCAGCCTGTAGAACATCCTTTAGCAGCCTGCAGAACCGTCTTTAGCAGCCTGTACAACATCCTTCAGCAGCAGAACATCCTTTAGCAGCCTGTAGAACCTCATACAGCAGCCTGTAGAACCTCCTTTAGCAGCCTGTAGAACATCCTTTAGCAGCCTGTAGAACCTCATACAGCAGCCTGTAGAACATCCTTTAGCAGCCTGTAGAACCTCCTTTAGCAGCCTGTAGAACCTCATACAGCAGCCTGTAGAACCTCCTTTAGCAGCCTGTAGAACATCCTTTAGCAGCCTGTAGAACCTCATACAGCAGCCTGTAGAACATCCTTTAGCAGCCTGTATTACCTTCTTCAGAAGCCTGTAGAACCTCGTGCAGCAGCCTGTAGAACATCCTTTAGCAGCCTGTAGAACCTCCTTCAGCAGCCTGTAGAACCTCATTTAGCAGCCTGTATAAAGTTCTTCAGAAGCCTGTAGAACCTCATGCAGCAGCCTGTAGAACATCCTTTAGCAGCCTGTAGAACCTCCTTCAGCAGCCTGTAGAACCTCATTTAGCAACCTGTAGAACATCCTTTAGCAGCCTGTAGAACCTCATTTAGCAGCCTGTATAACCTCATGCAGCAGCCTGTAGAACATCCTTTAGCAGCCTGTAGAACCTCCTTCAGCAGCCTGTAGAACCTCATACAGCAGCCTGTAGAACCTCCTTTAGCAGCCTGTAGAACATCCTTTAGCAGCCTGTAGAACCTCATACAGCAGCCTGTAGAACATCCTTTAGCAGCCTGTATTACCTTCTTCAGAAGCCTGTAGAACCTCGTGCAGCAGCCTGTAGAACATCCTTTAGCAGCCTGTAGAACCTCCTTCAGCAGCCTGTAGAACCTCATTTAGCAGCCTGTATAACCTTCTTCAGAAGCCTGTAGAACCTCATGCAGCAGCCTGTAGAACATCCTTTAGCAGCCTGTAGAACCTCCTTCAGCAGCCTGTAGAACCTCATTTAGCAACCTGTAGAACATCCTTTAGCAGCCTGTAGAACCTCATTTAGCAGCCTGTATAACCTTCTTCAGAAGCCTGTAGAACATTCTTTAGCAGCATGTAGAACCTCCTTCAGCAGCCTGTAGAACCTCATGCAGCAGCCTGTAGAACATCCTTTAGCAGCCTGTAGAACCTCCTTCAGCAACCTTTAGAACCTCCTTTAGCAGCCCGTAGAACCTTCTTTAGCAGCCTGTAGAGCATCCTGTAGCAGCTTATATAACCTCCTTCAGCAGCCTGTAGAACCAGCCTGTAGAACCTCATGCAGCAGCCTGTAGAACATCCTTTAGCAGCCTGTAGGACCTCCTTCAGCAACTTGTAGAACCTCCTTTAGCAGCCCGTAGAACCTTCTTTAGCAGCCTGTAGAGCATCCTGTAGCAGCTTATAGAACCTCCTTCAGCAGGCTGTAGAACCTTCTTTAGCAGCGTGTAGAACATCCTTCAGCAGCCTGTAGAACCTCCTTTAGTAGCCTGTAGAGCATCCTGTAGCAGCTTATAGAACCTCCTTCAGCAGCCTGTAGAACCTTCTTTAGCAGCCTGTAGAACATCCTTTAGTAGCCTGTAGAACATCCTTTAGCAGCCTGTAGAACCTCATACAGCAGCCTGTAGAACCTTCTTTAGCAGCCTGTTGAACCTCATGCAGCAGCCTGTAGAACCTTCTTTAGCAGCCTGTAGAACATCCTTTAGCAGCCCGTAGAACATCCTTCAGCACCCTGTAGAACCTCCTTTAGTAGCCTGTAGAGCATCTTGTAGCAGCTTATAGAACCTCCTTCAGCAGCCTGTAGAACCTTCTTTAGCAGCTTGTAGAACATCCTTTAGTAGCCTGTAGAACATTCTTTAACAGCCTGTAGAACCTCATGCAGCAGCCCGTAGAACCTTCTTTAGCAGCTTATAGAACCTCCTTCAGTAGCCTGTAGAACCTTCTTTAGCAGCCTGTAGAACATCCTTTAGTAGCCTGTAGAACCTCCTTCAGCAGCCTGTAGAACCTCATTTAGCAGCCTGTATAACCTTCTTCAGAAGCCTGTAGAACATTCTTTAGCAGCATGTAGAACCTCATGCAGCAGCCTGTAGAACATCCTTTAGCAGCCTGTAGAACCTCCTTTAGCAGCCCATAGAACCTTCTTTAGCAGCCTGTAGAACATCCTTTAGTAGCCTGGAGAACATCCTTTAGCAGCCTGTAGAACCTCATACAGCAGCCCGTAGAACCTTCTTTAGCAGCCTGTAGAACATCCTTCAGCACCCTGTAGAACCTCCTTTAGCAGCCTGTAGAACCTCCTTTAGCAGCCCGTAGAACCTTCTTTAGCAGCCTGTAGAACATCCTTTAGTAGCCTGGAGAACATCCTTTAGCAGCCTGTAGAACCTCATACAGCAGCCCGTAGAACCTTCTTTAGCAGCCTGTAGAACATCCTTCAGCACCCTGTAGAACCTCCTTTAGTAGCCGGTAGAGCATCCTGTAGCAGCTTATAGAACCTCCTTCAGCAGCCAGTAGAACCTTCTTTAGCAGCCTGTAGAACATCCTTTAGCAGCCTGTAGAGCATCCTTTAGCAGCTTATAGAACCTCCTTCAGCAGCCTGTAGAACCTTCTTTAGCAGCTTATAGAACCTCCTTCAGCAGCCTGTAGAACCTTCTTTTGCAGACTGTAGAACATCCTTTAGCAGCCTGTAGAACCTCATACAGCAGCCTGTAGAACATCCTTTAGCAGCCTGTAGAACCTTCTTTAGTAGCGTGTAGAGCATCCTGTAGCAGCTTATAAAACCTCCTTCAGCAGCCCGTAGAACCTTCTTTAGCAGCCTGTAGAACCTCCTTCAGCAGCCTGTAGAACCTCCTTTAGTAGCCTGTTGAGCATTCTTTAGCAGCTTATAGAACCTCCTTCAGCAGCCTGTAGAACCTTCTTTAGCAGACTGTAGAACATCCTTTAGCAGCCTGTAGAACCTTCTTTAGCAGCCTGTAGAACATCCTTCAGCAGCCTGTAGAACCTCCTTTAGTAGCCTGTAGAGCATCCTGTAGCAGCCTGTAGAACCTTTTTTAGGACCCTGTAGAACATCCTTTAGCAGCCTGTAGAACATCTTTTAGTAACCTGTAGAACATCCTTTAGCAGCCTGTAGAACCTCATACAGCAGCCCATGGAACCTTCTTTAGCAGCCTGTAGAACCTCATACAGCATCCCGTAGAACCTTCTTTAGCAGCCTGTAGAACATCCTTTAGCAGCCTGTAGAACCATCTTTAGCAGCCTGTACAACATCCTTCAGCAGCAGAACATCCTTTAGCAGCCTGTAGAACCTCATACAGCAGCCCGTAGAACCTTCTTTAGCAGCCTGTAGAACCTCATACAGCAGCCTGTAGAACCTTCTTTAGCAGCCTGTAGAACCGTCTTTAGCAGCCTGTACAACATCCTTCAGCAGCCTGTAGAACCTCCTTTAGTAGGCTGTAGAGCATCCTGTAGCAGCTTATAGAACCTCCTTCAGCAGGCTGTAGAACCTTCTTTAGCAGCCTGTAGAACATCCTTTAGTAGCCTGTAGAACATCCTTTAGCAGCCTGTAGAACCTCATGCAGCAGCCTGTAGAACCTCATACAGCAGCCCGTAGAACCTTCTTTAGCAGCCTGTATAACATCCTTCAGCACCCTGTAGAACCTCCTTTAGTAGCCTGTAGAGCATCCTGTAGCAGCTTATAGAACCTCCTTCAGCAGCCCGTAGAACCTTCTTTAGCAGCCTGTAGAACCTCCATCAGCATCCTGTAGAACCTTCTTTAGCAGCCTGTAGAACATCCTTTAGCAGCCTTTAGAACCTTCTTTAGCAGCCTGTAGAACATCCTTCAGCAGCCTGTAGAACCTCCTTTAGTAGCCTGTAGAGCATCCTGTAGCAGCCTGTAGAACCTTTTTTAGGACCCTGTAGAACATCCTTTAGCAGCCTGTAGAACCTCTTTTAGCAGCTTATAGAACCTCCTTCAGCAGGCTGTAGAACCTTCTTTAGCAGCCTGTAGAACATCCTTTAGTAGCCTGTAGAACATCCTTTAGCAGCCTGTAGAACCTCTTTTAGCAGCTTATAAATGGTCCTTCAGCAGCCTGTAGAACATTCTTTAGCAGCCTGTAGAACCTTCTTTAGCAGCCTGTAGAACCTCTTTTAGCAGCTTATAAACGGTCCTTCAGCAGCCTGTAGAGCATTCTTTAGCAGCCTGTAGAACCTTCTTTAGCAGCCTGTAGAACATCCTTTAGCAGCCTGTAGAACCTCTTTTAGCAGCTTATAAACGGTCCTTCAGCAGCCTGTAGAACATTCTTTAGCAGCCTGTAGAACCTTCTTTAGCAGCCTGTAGAACATCCTTTAGCAGCCTGTAGAACATCCTTTATCTGCGTATATCAGTTTCTCACACTGTTGTGGAGGGGTTCTGGTCCACTCATCTCTTCAACATTTCTTCAGTCCATTTATGTTTCTGCTCAGCTCTCTGAAGGTCCCACCACAGCATTTCAGGTGGGTGTTGGTCTGGACTTTGACCAGGCCATTGCAGTACCTTGATTCTTTTTCTGTTCCGGCATTCTGTTTGTGATTAGGTGTTGTGTTTCGGATCATGGTTCTGTTGATGACCCAGCTGTTAGACAGGTGGTCTCACATTTGACTCTAGAAGACTCTAGTCTACAGAAGAGATCAGTATCCAGTTAGGGACTTCAAGGTCCCCATGTCTTGTTAGTTAAAACACTCCCAGATTATCAATTGTCCACCACCGTGCCTGACAATAAAAAGCTAAACCTTTGCTGTACCTGCAGTTTAAAGTTCCAGATGTTTATCTCCTGGTTGTTCCCTCCCTGCCGGTGTTTCCTTCTCCTGATTGACGGCTGAGATGTTTGTTCAGGATTCTCTCCACACAGATAAGTCACTTGGTTATCTATAAGAATCACCACAAACTGAGAATAGTTTTACTTTTTGACTTCAGATATTTCAAGGGATGAGAGACTGCGTACTGTTTGGTCCATGTTGTGCCTCTCCTGCTTGGAAACAGAACCTCTGGTTTCAAACTTGATCCGTCTGTGAGCAGGCGCTGTGTTTGTTTCAGCTGCAGTAAGATGGTTTGCATGACACTGCATGCAGCCAGTAACCTGCAGCGCTCCATCACGTGGTGCCGAGCAGCCACTGAGGAGTCATTCTCTGACTGAACCAGCAAACAATCTGCCTGTGGTTCTGCTGAAAGATTAAAGCACAACGTTCCTGCTGACAGGGAGTTTTAATGGGAACCAGCTGCAGAAGAACGTTTATTGTCTCAGTTTATAAAACCTAATCTCTGTCATCATCGACTGATTCCTAAAATATTCCTAAAACGTTGTTCTAATTTAGACTGGAGATGGAACGCAGAGATGATTCCTGCATCTCCTCTCAGATGGTGGTTGGTCTCATTACCATCTCATCATTCATTAAATTCCATCCGTTCAGACTGCAGGACATTCCTGAATCCTTGGAATGAGGACAAATTAAGACGAGTAACTGAATGAAAATGTTCTTTTAAACTGCAGCGTGTAAAGCAACTCGCATATCATTCATTTGGTTGGTCGCACTTTGCATTGCTGAATTGTATCAAAGTTGTCTGTTTGTCATCCTGATTTGTTCCTGAAGCACTATCTATCAAGATCAAAGATGTTCAGAAGATCTCCAGTCTTAAAATCACTGAACTGATCAAAAACAAAGTTCCTCGCAGGAAGACTGGAACAGATCTGCATGTTCCTCCCTCTGCAGAGCAGAACATCATGAAGTCAGTGAAGGAATCTGGAGGAGTTTTAGGGAGCAGCTTCAGTTGGACTGCAGTTATCTCTCATCCTTCAGACAGTTTTGGACCAAGTAAATGTTAAATGGACTGAACTTATATAGAACGTTTCCAGTCATACAGATCGCTCAAAGCGCTTTACACTAGAGCCACATTCACCCAATCGCACTCACTAACGCTCACACATTCATACACCGATATGTAGATCGGTAGGCAACTTGAGGTTAAGTGCCTTGCCCAGGGGCACATCGACATACAGCAAGAGGAAGCTGGAATTGAACCTTCCGATTGCAAGACGACTACTCTTCCTACTGAGCCACAGTCGCCTCATAATGATAGGACCACATGGATTAGGGATTGCTTTGGAGAACCTTTGTCCTGCTTTACTCCACAGAGTTACATTCAAAAGACACCTGATGTTAACTTCAGAGGAGTAGTCAGCTTCTCTGGGCTCAGAGGCTTCTGGGATGGACCATCACACAGTGGGAACATGGGTCAGATAGATCAGTTCTCCAGATATTTGTTGGAAGAGGAGCTTCCAGCCTGCTGTCAGCATCCAGTCTCTGTGATGTTGAAGCGGTACAACGTCTTCCCTGTCAGATATCTGAATATATTTTCTGGGCTGCAGAAAAATCTTTCAAATATTACAGAGAAAATCTCAAACCTGAATAAAAGTCAAAGAAAAGCAAAAGACTCAGATGGCAAAGCAGAACTTGATGCAATGTCACTTCCTAATGAGAGGCAAAACCCAATAGGTTCCTCTGGAAAACAGAATATTCCCACAGATCCATTTATCTGCAACAGAACCACCCCCAGCATCCAGTGACCGTCCTAAACCTGTACATGAAAAATACTTCTTAGATTAGTCCAGTACCAACGTTATGTTCCCACTGTTGTTGGAGACGTGGTGGTACGGGGTAGGATCATGGTATAGGCCTGCTGGACCATATCTTCTCCAGGGACATCCAGCATGTTCCACCACGATGACGGAGAAGCACATTCAAAAACGTGGCTGAGGAAGATGAGGGTACAGCTGCTGGACTGACCGGCCTTTGGTCCTGGCCTGTCTCAAACAGACAATCCCTGGAATGTTAGAGAGCAGAAACGGGACAAAGACAGCCCCATACTGTTGGACTCCTCAAGATGAATGGGGTCAGAATAGCATGTTGAATTCCTCCTGGCTTGGAATCCTAAATTAGACTGGGAATGGGAACAATATAAATCAGGAAAATCTTTGCTGAAACAAGTTTTTGGAAACTTGCAGCAGCCTTAAATTCAGGAATGGATGGATAATAACATGTTTGACATGACGTCCCTGGAACTCTTAATGTTTACTCTGAGATGAGCTGCTTTTTACTTGTCCTGATCCCAACCTAAACTGGGTCTTCAGCAGAAATTTAAAGGTCTACTTTCTTACAACATGAACTAATGTTTGTTGGTCCTGACTCATATCTGACTCTGTGCCCTGTGAACAGCTGCAGGTCGGAGGGAAGAAGACGAACATCATCTTGCAGCAGCTGCAGCCGGATACGCCGTACTCCGTCACCGTGGCCGCCGTTTATCCCTCTGGCGTCAGCAGGGACATCTCCGGAGAGGGAAAAACTAGTAAGCATCTGCAGCAAGCAGGACAGCTTCTGCTGTCAGGAATGTTCATAGAGCGTCAAACTGGAACAATGCTGATGGTTCCTTTGGGATAAATTATGGGTTAAGGAAATCAGAGGGAAAACAGCGAGTGATAAATACGTTGTGCAGTTGATTTCATCTATATTTTCATAGAAATACATGTTAAGTTTCTCATTGGGATTTGACAGAGCAGGGAGAATTTGGGGAGAAAGTGACCTTTCTGTTGCTGTCTGTACAGAGCCTCTGGGCGGCGTGAGGAACCTCCAGGTGCTGAACCCGACCATGACCACCCTGAACGTGCGCTGGGAGCCGGCTGAGGGCCGAATCACAGAGTACAAAGTGATTTATGCTCCGGCTGCTGGAGGAGCGGAGAGCATGGTAGGACTGGTAGGAACACCGTCAGCTTCCTGTCAGGCAGAACAGCTGGATCTGAAACAACATCCCACTGTTTTTATTTGTCAGAGGTTCAGTGAAGAAAACACTGACTCCTGTCTCCAAGTCCATGAGTTTCTCCTGCATGAAGCTGAACACCTATTCTGTTCACAGATGAATCTTCTGGAGCTTGGAGAACTGGGATTAATTTCATTCTTGTATGAGAGGAAAAAAGCTGTGGAGTCATGGGAGAAAATGCTTAGTCAGGGGTTTCCATGGAGGTCCGGTGGTTTTCTGTGGAGCAGGGAAGAACACGACAGCACAGCCGGACAGACAGTAACACGACCAGGAAGTTTAAGGTTTAATTGTCTGCTGAATCAGGAATTACCATTCCACATCACATATGATCACTGGGATCCCTCCTTCTCTGTTTTACAGTGAGCAGATAACATCATGGTCTGCAAAAATGTAAATATCTGAGGCTCAGAGTCCTGTTGGACACCATTTAGTTCATAATAAGACAATTTGAGAGTGAAATAACTGGACTTTATGAAGTTACCAACTTAATGGGAATGGTGAGACAGTCGTTTTTAGCTCTGTCATATTTTGAGCTAATAATCAGAATCAGAATCAGAATCAGAATCAGAATCAGAAAAGCTTTATTGCCAAGTACGTTTTTGGACATACAAGGAATTTGTTTTGGCGTAGTCGGTGCAATACAATACAAATTAAACAGTATAAACATATCTACAATATAATATAAATATAAGTGCACAGTTTTAAGTGAGTGAGAGTAAATATAGAGCAGTATAAGATGCAAGAGCAATACAACAGTGCAGGTGATCATTGTGCAAGTAAAGCAGGAGTCCAAGCTGAGCGTTAATGTAACTCATAGAGTTACAGGTTACAGGTGTCCTGTCAGCAAAAAAAGGGGGGTGTGGGTGAAAGGGAGAGTGTCAGGGTGGTTTCTGGGCTTTGTTAACCAGGCTGGTGGCAGATGGGAAAAAACTGTTCTTGTGGCGTGAGGTTTTGGTCCGGATGGACCACAGCCTCCTGCCAGAGGGGAGAGTCTCAAAGAGTCTGTGACCGGGGTGGGAGGGATCAGCCAGAATCTTCCCGGCCCGCTTCAGGGTCCTGGAGGTGTACAGTTCCTGGAGCGACAGTAGACTGCAGCCAATCACCTTCTCAGCAGACCGAATGACACGCTGCAGCCTGCCCTTATCCTTGGCTGTAGCAGCGGCGTACCAGATGGTGATGGAGGAGGTGAGGATGGACTCAATGATGGCTGTGTAGAAGTGCACCATCATAGTCTTTGGCAGGTTGAATTTCTTCAGCTGCCGCAGGAAGAACATCCTCTGCTGGGCTTTCTTGATGAGGGAGCTGATGTTTGGCTCCCACTTGAGATCCTGGGAGATGATGGTTCCCAGGAAGCGGAAGGATTCCACAGTGTCAATTGTGGAGTCACAGAGGGTGATGGGGGCAGGTGGGGCTGGGTTCTGCCTGAAGTTCACAACCATCTCCAATGAAAGCCATCTTACCTTTGCTCATGTTTATTTCTGAGTTGTCACCAAAAAGCTGATCTGTACGATTTGTTGTTGGAAACCAGGAAACCGTGTCAGCAGGAACAACCACCACCATCCTGCGGGGCCTGCAGCCTGATACCTTCTACACCGTGTCACTGGTTCCAGTTTACGCTGAAGGAGACGGAAAGAAGCTGTCTGAAAATGGAAAAACGAGTAAGGCTGAAGCCCAAAATGACTCAAACGTCTATTAGATCTAAACTCCAGCATAGCGTGTGCTTCTTCTGCTGATCTGTCAATGAATCCTAACATACTGGATCAAATTTCACTTTGACTAAATGAAGTTGGATGTTTTGGTGCTCATTGTGGAGCTGATCACCAGGCTTATAGCTCCCTAAATGTTTACAGCTGAAGTATTTCTGCAGGATTCATCTTCTGTGTTTGTAAATCTGACAAGTGAAACGGTTTGAATCTGAGGGCAAAGAGCCTGAAAGGACAACCTGCTCCACGAGACAAACATACACAAACTTCACTCACTTGTTTAGGGCCTTTAGGGGGAGTGAAGAACCTGAAGGTGACCGACCCCACCATGACGTCCCTGAACGTTAACTGGGACCCCGCTGATGGAGCTGTTCGTCTCTACAAGGTCTTCTACGTACCTTCTTCTGGTGGACGAGAGGAGATGGTGAGAAGCTCTTACTCTGAAGCTGTCATATCTCAAACAGACAAGAAGAAATGTTTTTGATCTGTTTTTCTTCTGAATGCGCCACACAGGAACAGGTTCCTGCAGGGACCTCCTCCATTGTTCTGAGGAATCTGCTGCCTGATACGCAGTACACTGTGTCCGTGGTGCCGGTGTATCCCGCCCGGGAAGGAAGACGGCAGTCTGAGGATGGAAAGACGTGTAAGCTGCTGAATGACTCAAACTTTTCCATTTTTTATTTGGCAGAAACACTTTCTGACCAAACATCTCCTGATCTTTCTGCTCCCAGTGCCTCTGAGTGGTGTCAGCGGGATGAGGGTGACCAACCCGACCATCACCACGCTCACTGTGAACTGGGATGCTGCCGACGGCAACGTTCAGGGCTACAGAGTCATTTATGTCCCTGTAGATGGAGGCCTGGAGATTGTGGTAAGATCATCGAACATCAGAGGAGGGAATCAGCTCGGGTTTTAGGTTCAGCTTCCTGAAAACAGCCAGATAATCTGGATTAGCTGATGACCACGTCAGAAGGACGTAGAGGAGAAATTATGTAATAAATTCCTGTTTTAAGGAGGTTTTGTGCTGTTGTCTCATCCTAATTTGAGATCAGCTTTAGTAGGTTAAAGGTCATTTAAGGATGAATGTCAGCAGATTAGTGAATTCAAACATATTACATGTTAATTTTACACAAAGTCACAGTTTTTTCTATTAATGTTGATGATTCTGTTACATTTCATGAAAACCAAACATTCAGTTTTCTCAGAAAATAAGATTTTTGCTACTTGAGACCATGGACTTGATGACCCAGTCAAAGGGACGGAGTAGGCCCACACCCAACTGAGCAGTTTGTCTGCAGGGCATACTATACAGTATATGTATTCAGTACCTGTCCAGGGCTCTTTTTGCATGAATTACTGTCAATGCATCACTCTTGCTTGTGCACCTTTTCCTTCCACTTAACTTTCTACCATTATACCTGAGAACAGCTCTCTGTGAACAGCCAGTTTATCTGCCATTACAGAACGTTTCTGGATTAAAACTACTTTTATTATTGGTCTGATGTAATATTGTAATTTAGTCTGAGAAATGTCATTTTGGGTTGGCTACGACAGAATCATCAACATTAACAGAAATAAACATTTAAATATATGACTGTGTGTGCAGTGGATCCATATAATTACCTTCCCATGATACTCTAATTTACTGGGATTCACCTGGAAGTCCAGCTCCAAGTTAACTTGTTTAAAGAAATAAAATGAGCTACAAAGACTCGTGCCTTTACTAGAAGGACACATTGTCCAGTCTGAACTACTTTCTTGAGGAAGGGAGGAGGGGGCAGTAACCAATCAGATCTGTGGATATTTGAACTGTTTTTATACCCAGACATAAAAACAGGCTCTTCAGGTATAAACTACACATTTAAAGTTTATTTAGAAGCATTCAATGAGCAGGAGGAAGGTCAAAGCTTAGAGAATGAACAAACTGGATCCCAGTCTGCCTGTAATCCACTACAGTGGATTGCGGCTGAAGCTGGAGGAAAAACAACATAGAGAGACATAAATTAGTTCATTTCACGTTAACTTCATTCTCACAGATAAAACCGTGTGGTCTGCCAGTTGACTCCCTGCTCAGCTTTCTGTAATATCTACAGCTTGATCTATGCTGTTTCTGCATCCTTCAGACTCGCAGCCAAACATCCACTGAACATATTTCATTAATCAGGAAACCACAGAGAGTGAAAGGCTTTGATATGGTGCCTTCATGGATGCAACATCATCATTCAAATATAGCAGGAACTTCCTGTTTTTAGTGGGCGTGACTCAGAAGGCTGTTTCTGGGTCAGAATACTGTTTAAAAGGGCTTCTACATTTAATAGCTTCAATATATTATGTATGCTCTTTAAGAACATTTTGTTTGCTATGTGCAACAATAACAAACATGAGAAATGATCAGTTGTGTCTGATGGTTTTGACTCCCACCTAAATAACTTGGTAAGTTTGGTGGATGGAAAACAATCCTGTTTAATAAGTTTGGTTCTTTGTGGCGGGATAATCCCACCGCATCGCTGCCAGGCAGCAGCACCGACACCTTCCTGGCAACGACAATCTCTGATTGTTGTGAGGATTTTTTTAGGGTTTAAGTTTCTGGATCTACTGGGTTTAAATCCTGCAGATCACACGGCTGGCATCAGGAGCAGACAAGAGCATCTAAAGTGATTTGTCTGCCTGTGTTGTTGAAACATCTCAACCTCTGTAGGAATCTGCCTCTTCAAAAGCTCCTATTTGTTCCATGAAAGACTTTGTATCACATGAAATCCAAATAAAAATAGGATTTTATGCTAAAATGTTCATTTAAATTTGACCAAATCAAACTCAAATTTCTTTATCTTTTTCCCCCAAAAAGCCAGAGCTTTTCTGCAGATGATTACCTAAAATGTGAGGTCTTTCAGCATCATTTCCTGGATTTCAGATCAAACACTTTTCTTTGGTTCTCTCCTTCCTTACTGGAAGCAATGTCAAGAAAAAGGATTTAATTGTTTCTGTATTTCTGGTTTCACCTCGTGTGTCTTCTTCAGGAACAACTGTCTGAGAGCACCACCTCAACCGTCCTGCAGAAACTGCTGCCGGACACCAGATACACCATCACTGTGGTCCCCATGTATGCAGAGGGAGACGGGCCGAGCCTTACCGACACCGGCAAAACCAGTGAGTATCCTGGTCCGGTAGGTCAAAAGCCTCCAATGAGACCTCCAGGAATCGTTGGACAGAGACGTTCCTCACAGAGTGAAAAAACTGAAGAGTTACTTTGAAACTCTGAGAAGAACACAAGTTATACCTCCTATAAAAGTTTGCTGTGATTGGTCAGCTCCAGGGGTCTGAGGAGTCACCGCTTATTTTCCTGTTTCATCGAACCAGGAAGTTAAAATAGAAAACTTGGTTGTGCAAGTTGAATTTAAAGCAAAAACAATCAACTGAAAAATATTAAAACTTCATATTTTTCTTAAAATTGTGGATCTTTCAGGCTCATTTACAGGGGACTTTCCAGGAACTAACAGAGTTGCTTTTCTAGAACTAAAATCAGGATTCTAAAGACCAGTCCACAAAGGCTGGTGTCCCGAAGCTTTTATTTGCTCCCCTGGTCCAACACACCTGAATCAAATCGCTGAATTACCTAAGACTCAGGTTTACTGAAGCAGAGACACATCTGAAGGTTAAAGGATACTGACCCTCCTGAATTAAACATTAGTTTTCAGAGACCAAGCTTACTCTGAAAGTTCCAGAAGATATTTTGTAAGCACCCTGAAAGCCATTCCCAAGTTTCCCGAAACAAATCCCAGAAGTTCTTAAAGTTGCTGTCCAACTCCAGTCCTAGAGAGCTAGCGTCCTGAATGTTTTAGATGTGTCTTTGCTCCAGCATGAAGGTCAGCTCCTCTAATGAAGCATTCAGTTGATTCAGAATCAGCTTTACTGACTCCGCTCCACTTTGCTCTCAATATTAAAGAATATCTTTTAAATGTACATATAAACATAATTGAGTTTAAGATAGAATATAATGTGAGATCAGTCCAGTCATGCCTGGTGTTGTTCTGGATCTCTGACTGTCAAGAGTCCATCAGAGAAACATCCTGGAGGAAGAAAGTGTCTCTGTGGAGGCTGGTTTTAGCAGACAGCGCTCTGTAGCGCCACCTGAATGTAGAAGCCTAAACAGTTTATGTGCAGGATGTGTGGGGTCTGCAGAGATGTTAGCTGCCCTTTTCCTGACCCTTGACCTGTATAAGTCCTGGATGGAGGGAAGGTCAGTCCTGATTATTCGTTGCAGTCTGGACCTGTCCTGTTTTGTGGATGATCCAAACCACAACATGGAGATGAGATAATGAAGACAGGACAGACTGAATGATGGCAGTGTAGAAGATGACCAGCAGCTCCTGTGGAAGGTTGAACTTCTTGAATTGCCTCAGGAAGTTCAGTCTCTGCTGGACCTTCTTCTGAACCTATGTGTGAGGACCATCTCAGGTCCAGAGAAATGGTGCTTCCTAAGAACCTGAAGCGGTCCACAGCTGACAGTGTTGTTGAGGATGGTGATGGGGGTATGTGGGGGTGGTGTTCTCCAAAGGTCATCATCATTCAGGGGAACATCTAGAACATGCAGGAGACCAGCTTTGGAGGACTGGAGCAGGACAGCTATCCTAAGCTAAGAAAAAACCTACATCTGGGACACTATATAATATATTTCTATGATTGTATGAATATTGTTAAATGTGACTGTTTGATTTTAGTGGCACAAATTTATATCTGTAAGAGTTTTTTAATAATTAGTTTACAAGAAGAAATGAAAATTTAAAAGTCAGATAAAATAAATCTAATGGCTTCTAATGTAAAAAGTCTCAATAAAAGAACATAAAAACTATTTCTATAATCAGTTTTTTTCAGTGTCTTATATGAAACTGTAACCTAATGCTGATGTTAAAACCTGATATTATCTCACATACTCCACATGAAGGATCAGAGCAGTTTAAATACAAACATGGTTTTAATATTTTTTGCCTAGTCTGTGGACATATTTAACAACTGCTTTGTTTGCAAACCCCTAAAATTCCTCTTTAAACCAGAGTCTTTGTGATTCTAGTGAAAACATGAAATCATTCATTCATTGGTCGACTGCAGCTGTCCGTAACTGGAGTTCTGACGTCCTGTTTGGTGTTTCCATGCAGGACCTCTGGGATATGTGAGAAACCTGCAGGTTACCGATCCCACCACCAGCACCTTGAACGTCCGCTGGGAGCCTCCTGAGGGAAGTGTACGTGAATACATCGTGATCTGGGAGCCAACTGCTGGAGGAGAGCAGGATGTGGTAAGAAGCTCTGTCCAGATGTTCATTCCTGACCGACATGTTTAACAAAATAAACTCACTGTCAGATTTAAATGAGAAAATCAGCTGTTTTCCTTTTTCACTGCTCCTCTGCTCTTCGTTTGTCATTGAGGGAAAGGTTGTCTTCTCTGCTGTTTGACCCAGTTTATTCAGTTCAGTAAAAATCTGAAGTTTTTTTCCTTTAATCAGTTCAAGTGTTTATATCTGATCTGGTAAATAGTCGCTTGTTGCAGGTCTTCCTAAAAAAGCAGTGGTCCTGAGCAGCTTCCATGTGGTATCCCACATTCAGTGACATAGTCAGTGTCCGAAAATCTGACTGCACCCAAATCTTCCCATTTCTGTCTAAAAGAACTTTATCAGAACCAACCCATCAAAAGAGAACTTTGCATGCTGAGATGTTATTGAGCTTGCCTCACCCTGTTGGAGGAACCAACCTGTCCAAAAAGGACTGATAGATCAGTGGAGATACAGAGTCTGCTTGAAGAATCGGATTCATCTGGAATATTGTTGACCTTGCAGATTTTTATCCCTTGTATTGTTTAACAGAAACTAAAGACATGCAGTGGGAAGTCATCTGGGTTTTAAAGTGACTGAAGTTCTGATTCTGTGCGGTCTGAGCAAATCCAGTGGAGGCGTACCAGTAAAGTGTGACATGTGTTCCTCTTTCCAAGCATGTGTCATGGAAAACATCCTTCTCTCTGCCTAAGACCGAAGAAATGACCATGAGATCTCAGTCTGCGTTTTGTGTGAATGAACACATAATTTGGTTGAATTTTGAAAGAACGGGAATTTTGTCAGGCAGTTGGGGGGATTAATGAGACAAACAGATTAACTGGATAAAGTAGCATAGCTTCTTTTCTATCTGAGATCAGAACCTGTCAACCTATTTCCTTTCCAGACACACTCAGGACCAAAGGTCCGACACATCGCTAATGTCCAAATTCCAGAGTTTGGCAAAGTTTAAAGGATGATTACAACATTTTACTGTGAATTTACTCAGATATTTCCATCAAAACCCACAGGGAGGAAGGAAGGGAAGAATAGATGGAAAAAACATTTAGACAACGAGACAAAGAATAAAGTCTTGAAATTCGAATGTCTTTCCATACTCCATACTTATAAAGACCTGGAAAATACTGAACTGAAATTCCAAACTGTGTCTATAATGCAGTTGATCCAGTACTCAGATGGTTCCCTTTTTTCTGAAACTAGGACCAGATCCCTGGAACCATCACCAGCACCATCCTGAAGAACCTGGAAGCAAACACAGAGTACACCGTCACTGTGGTTCCTGTCTACCCAGAGATGGAGGGAAAATCCATGTCTGAGAAGGGGAAGACTAGTGAGTGTGATTAGGGCTGGATTGTTTCACACAGGAAAACCCGGATGTATCAATAAATACAAACCAATACTCAATAACTAGAAACGCATAGCTGTGAGGCAAACCTGGCAGTCAACTTAAAAATTATCTGTGTCTTCTGGCCTGGAGGTCCTAAGTGTCTCCAGAGAGAAGCACCACCACCACCATCCAGAAGCTCAGGAGAGGAACATCCCGGATAAACATTTCCTCTGTTTAGTTAAAGAAGCCAGTTTAAAATCCTGAAGTCTAATTAAAATCCAGTGTCATTCCTCAGATCCGTTGGGTGGAGTAAAGAACCTGAAGGTGATTGATCCCACCATCAGCACCCTGACCGTTCGCTGGGACCCAGCGGTGGGAAACGTCCAGACTTACAAGGTCTTTTATGCAGCCAAGCCAAGAGGAGAAGAGAAAGTGGTAAAAATAGTTGTTTTTGTTTCCAAAGAGTGTCTTTTTCCTCCAATCAAATCCAGCGTTATTGTACTTCTGCTGAACGATGTTCCACAGGAAGAGGTTTCAGGCGGCACCACCACCACCATCCTGAGAAATCTGGATCCCGACACGCTCTACAACGTGGCCGTGGTTCCAATCTACCCCGACATTCAGGGAATACGACAGGAAGACAAGGGAAAGACAAGTAGGTAGACCGGAACTTTTCTGCTGTTTGAAGTGGGATGGTGGCTTCATTTGCTGGACCAGTGTGTTTACCAACCAGGAGACCGGTCCGATCTGTTGTCCTATCACGTGTCTGCAGCAAAGAGTTGTCTGTTACCAGGCTCCACTGACCCAGCTTGACTCCAAGGCCCAGTTCAGACCTGTCCTGTGTGACTGGGTCTGAGGTACCAGACTGACATACAGTTGTCGGCTGAGAGGCCAACAGAACATCAACATGATTCAGATACATGATGTTACTTGAACAAGGCCAGACATCAACATTGCTGAGAGTCATCTTAGAGGCTTAATAGACACAATATGAAAGAGTTGGTAGACAGACGTTAAACATTTTAACCCATAAAACAGCTGACGGGTCACTTGCACCTCCATTAGTTTATGCACATTGCTGATAGTGTGGTGACTGCAGCAGGTTTACATTAGCAGCGCTGGCTTTAGTACTGCTCGTTTAAAACCAAGAGCTGACAAGGTGAGGACGCTGCTTGAGAGGAGCTCATGTCGTCTCAAGACTAGTCAGCTCAGCCTCTGTTGGTGATCAGAGGGTCCTCTAACGTTTGCATTTATCTGCAAACGTCTTCATTTCCAACACGTTTTCTATCCCAGCAGCTTTTTCTCAGCCTCAGCAGCCTGATTCAACAGCAGGCCTGCTTGTTGTTGGCTTCAGGGATCTCTCTGAGCGTTCCTTCCCTGCTGTATCTTCTCACTCATTGCTGCAAACTGAGATAAACCTCTGTTTGCAGTCTGAAGTTTGCAGCATCACTTAAATCAACACCTTTAAAACAGGATGGGATAATGCTTTTTTGTTGCCAGGAATCTTGACAGATTTATTCCCAACGGAAGAGCTTGTGCTGGTTTGAGACTCTTGAGGCACTTCAGATGTTTGGATTGGTTTTACTGTGAAATATCATGAGTGGAGACGTATGATGGCTCCAGATTCTGTCTGCACAAAACTCTTAGTCTGTTTATCAACATGAACTGAAAGTTTATGGGGAGCACAAAGTTGTCCTGGAGAAGATTTCCATGATGGAAAGAACCCACGCTCCAGCACCCAGTGATCTTTCTGATGCTGATGTGGACTGGTCTTCTCAACACCTCCAGAGTTTGTGAATAATGAGGCCGACCCCACCCGTCCGGTGCGCGCCCTACACTATACATCAAACAGCTCAGAGTGATGTGTCTTCTTTCTTTCAGAGCCTCTGGGTGGAGTGAGGAATCTCCAGGTGACAGACCCCACAATCAGCTCCCTCAGGGTCCGCTGGGAGCCGGCCGAGGGCAACGTCCAGCAGTACAAAATCCTCTATGTCCCTGCAGCCGGAGGAGCCGAGAGCATGGTTGGTTCCTGTAATGATTTTATCTAAATTAAAGGAGAATTTTAAAATGAGTATATATGAGTATGATGGGGGTGATGGTGGCAGCAGTGGTCTGGTTTCGTCCTGTAACTGGTGGGTTGCCGGTTTGAACCCCAAATCTATCCGTCTCAGTCGTTGTGTCCTTGGGCAAGACACTTCACCCGACTTGCCTGCTGATGCTGGTCTGAGGGTCCGGTGGCTCCGATTGTATGGCAGCCTCACTTCAGTCAGTCTGCCCCAGAGCAGCTGTGGCTACAATGTAGCTCACCGCTGTCAGTGTGTGAATGGGTGGATGAATGGGTGGATGACTGGTTGTAGTGTGAAGAGTTTTGGGGTCCTATTCAAGTAAATGGCCTGCACTTGTATAGTGCTTTATGAAGTCACCAGAGACCCCAAAGTCTCAAAGTCGCTTTACAGTACATTTAGTCATCCACCCATTCATCCACTGACAGCGGTGAGCTACATTGTAGCCACAGCTGCTCTGGGGCAGACTGACAGAAGTGAGGCTGCCATACAATCGGCACCACCGGGCCCTCTGGCCACCAAACGGTGAGTGAGGTATTCTGCCCAACTAATTTAAAGCATTTATCTTCAAAAGAACTAAAGCTGCCAAAAATATTTAAGTAAAAGCTGTTAAGTTTTAGTGAGAAGCTGATGGTCAGTCTGACATTAAACAGATGATGATAATGGCAAAAACTGCAACTAAACTGAAGAGTCTTTAGAAGTAAAACGTCTGAACTTCCCTCCAAAGAAAACGGGTTTTATCAGAAAAAGTCCAGAATATTTATTAATAATACTTATTCCATTTGTTGGAACTAAATATTTGTTGTTCTGTTGGAATACTGAGCAGCTCAGGAATATTATCAGACAGTTGGACCTTTGTTTGAAAATGAAAGCAGAAGCTGATGTTGTGTTTCTCCTGAAGACTTCAGTTACTGGGCTGACCACCTACACGGTGCTGAGAGAACTTAGCCCAGACACCGAGTACAGAGTGACGGTGATCCCCGTCTACGCAGACGTGGAGGGAAAACTCATGTCGGAGAACGGAAAAACAAGTGAGTTTGGCCCAAGTTTGGAGACGGAACCTCTGCAGTAACTGAAGCAGGGAATGATCTAACTGCTCTGTGTGGTGTCCTCAGAGGCTCTGGGTGGAGTGAAGAACCTCCAGGTCACCGATCCCACCACCAGCTCCCTGAAGGTGCACTGGGAGGCAGCAGAGGGCAACGTCCGGCAGTACCGCATCTTGTATGTTCCTGCATCTGGAGGAGCTGAGGACATGGTGAGATATGCCACTGACTCTAAGGTTCCTTGTTTCAAAGGAGATGGGTCCATATCACCAGTGGACCAAACAGGTTCTGTTCTCGTTTTAAATCCTCATGTTCCTCCCTAGAAAGGAAGGAACGCTCAACAGACTTCTGCAAGAAGCTTGTTGTGATTCTGGAGCAGGTTCCAGATTTTATTATTAATTAACTGATTAAGTTTATATTTCTCTGGAGTCCAACCAAACCACACAGAACCATTCCTCTGTCCTACTGAACACACTCTGTTTGTCTGTGGGGTAACAGGAGCAGGTTTCGGGCGGAACCACCAGCACAGTCCTCAGGAACCTGCTGTCAGACACTCCCTACACTGTGGCTGTGGTTCCAGTTTACCCAGAAGGAGAAGGTCTGCGTCAGTCCGACAGGGGAAAGACCCGTAAGTACCGTCCCGGTTCTCATTCAGGGTTTGGTTGTAAATCAGTGCAGCTGCAGGCAGAATAAAGCTGGATCTCTGGTGATCCCGATGAGTCCTGGCCTCTTTTCTACTGAAAACTCGACCTTTGACCTTCCACTGAAACTATTCACTCTCAACTTTCCGCTGGTTTCTGCACTAATACAACCAACACTCAGATTTGGTCCATTTGCGGAGTTTTAACAAATGTTACCTCCAAGACTAAACCTTCATGGGAGGACTGCTATAATCTGCAGACTGGACCGGAACCGCTCCTTTAAACACAACGTAGTGGGACAGAAGACACGTTAAAGAGCTCTCAAAGCAGCTTAGGATAAATTTGATAATCTGAATGTGAAAAAACATCCTCTTAGTGGTGGTGTTCTGGTGTTTGGTGTCTCTGTAGTTAAGAACCATTTAGAGCCAAAGCTGGAGTCTGGTTTTCTTTACAGAACCAATAATAAGGATGTCCCCGTCAAGTTAAATAAAGTCTCTCAGTTGTAACGTTAGATTTATCAGTTCATCGTCATCAGCAGTGCGAGCATCTCTATAAATGCTGCGAAACACAATGCCAAGAAGGGAAGACATCAGCAATGATCACAGAGACCTGGGAAGGGTCATAAGGTCATCTCCAAACTATCTGAAGTCCATCATTCCACAGGGAGGACAGTTATTCCCAAGAGGAAAATATCTCAGACAGCTGCTAATCTCCCCAGGAGATTCAGCCCAACGTCAGAGCGTGAAGCTCAAAGAAATTATCAGAAACCCAAGAGCTGTAAAACTGCATCAGAGAGCTTTGCAGCAACCCAGAAGCTTGTGTCAGTGTGTTAAAATGTTTGGCCACCTCAACACCTCCAGCAGCAGCGACCCAGTCGTTCTCAGTGGAACCGGACCATCTCATATGCAGTGATGTTTTATCACCAGTAACTCTGTCCAGTTTCACTTCTTCAGTCCCAGGGGTTCCGTCACATTTTGTTTGGACAAAATAGGAATTCAGTCCAACACAGATGAAAGTCAGCATTACCTCCTCTGAGGGACAGATGATCATTTGGTCTCTGTCTGAAGGTATTATTGTGTTCTCCAAACTTCACCCTGGAGGTTTGTTCTGAAACATGCTGCATCTAATTTCCCTTTATTGGGAAAAGCTGCAGATACCAGGAGATCTGCACATCTGCTTCCATTTAAAATGCAACTAAAGGCTTTTTACATAAACCCAGAAGAATGCTGCTGCTCCCTCCTCACAGACAGCGTGAATTAAGCAGGAGACTTCTGCTGCCCTCAGCGTTTCCCCTTCACCTCTAATTTAACTGTTTCTGAAACCTGGTTTTATGCTGATAGTTAGTTGTGCAGCTTTTAGAGAATCAGCTGCAATCTGCTGAAAGAGGAAGAAGGTTAAACCAAGCCTAACTGTAGTTGGCAGTCTGCAGACATTGTCAGGAATTCAGTGAATCCTCCAGGGTGATCCATCAGCACTGAAGGATTGTTCTCTGCTAGTTTTCATGTGTTGTTGTTAAGTGGAGAAACATCAACTTCTCTTCGCTTCACCTTCTTTTCACCTCTTTGGCCTCTGCAGTTCCCCGAACGCCACCCAGGAACATCCAAGTGTACAACCCCACCCCCAACAGCCTGAATGTGCGCTGGGAGCCCGCCTCGGGCCTGGTGCAGCAGTACCGGGTAGCATACGCCCCCCTGACAGGAGTCAAACCCACAGAGTCGGTGAGTTTTTCACAGCAGGAGCATTAGCATTACTAGCATAGTCTTTAGCAGCAGCTTGACCTGTGGGCAGGAGGGGCTTCTCTGTGAAGAGCTGAAAATAACTTCAGCTGGGAGGTCACAACTAGGTCAGTCATTATGAACAGACCTGGAAATCAGATATATATGTGATCCAGTCTAGTTTAATCAGCTGCATCTTGTTCTTTCTGATGGATTTGTCTGTAAAGGCCAGCCCACAGGAGGAAACCTTCATATCTTGTTTTTCCAAATGTCTGAAGCATAAAACTGGAACAGAGCCACAGACCCGATCCTTTCAGAGATATTTTACTCTTTCTCTTATTCTTTAATTTCATTACATCAAAAGCTGAAGAACACTAAAGAGATACAGTACTGTGCAAATGTTTTAGGCAGGTGAGAAAAATGCTATAAACAAAGAAAGCTTTCAGAAATGGAAGTGGTAATCATTTATTTTCATCAATCAACAAAATTTAGTGAATAAACAAAAGAGAAATCTAAATCAAATCAATAATTGGTGTGACCACCCTTTGCCTTCAAAACAGCATCAATTCTTCTAGATAGATTTGCACACAGTTTTTGAAGGCACTCTGCTGGTAGGTTGTTCCAAACATCTTGGAGAACTAACCACAGATCTTCTGTGGATGGAGGCTTTCTCACATCCTTCTATCTCTTCATGTAATCCCAGAAACACTCCATGATGTTGAAATCAGGGCTCTGTGGGGCCAGACCATCATTTCCAGTGAGTCTTGTTTTTCTTTACACTGAAGATAGTTCTTCATGACTCTAGCTGTATGTTTGGGTTTGTTCACTTAGCATTTTATTAATTGGTGAAAATAAACAATCATCATGTATTATATTTCTGAAACATTCTTTGTTTTGGTTTTTTCACACCTGCCTAAAAGGTTTGCACAGTACCGTACACGTTCACTGTCTGAAACAGGTTTAAACTAGAAAAAGGCTGTAGTGTGGGTGGACATTGGTGAACAGTGGTGGACATCAGTGGACATTGGTGAACAGTGGAGGACATTGGTAGACAGTGGTGGACTTTAGTGAACAATGGTGGACATCGGTGGGCAGTGGTGGACATCGTTGAAAAATGGTGGACATTGGTAGACAGTGGTGGACATTAGCGAACAGTGGTGGACATTGGTGGACAGTGGTGGACTTTAGTGAACAGTGGTGGACAATGGTGGACATTGGTGGACAGTGGTGGACATTGGTAGACAGTAGTGGACATTGGTGGACAGTGGTGGACATTGGTGGACATTGTGGTGGACATTGGTAGACAGTAGTGGACATTGGTGGACATTGGTGAACAGTGGTGGACATCAGTCAAAAGTGGTGGACATCGGTGAACAGTGGTGGACATTGTTGAAAAGTGGTGGACATTGGTGGACATTGGTAGACAGTAGTGGACATTGGTAGACAGTAGTGGACATTGGTGGAATGTGGTGAACAGTGGTGGACATTGGTGGACAGTGGTGAACAGTGGTGGACATTGGTGGACAGTGGTGGACATCAGTCAAAAGTGGTGGACATCGGTGAACAGTGGTGGACATTGGTGGACAGTGGTGAACAGTGGTGGACATTGGTGGACATTGGTGGACATCAGTTAAAAGTGGTGGACAGTGGTGAACAGTGGTGGACAGTGGTGGACATTGGTAGACAGTAGTGGACAGTGGTGAACATTGGTGGACAGTGGTGGACATCAGTTAAAAGTGGTGGACATTGGTGGACTGTGGTGAACAGTGGTGGACATTGGTCAACAGTGGTTCACATTAGTGAACAGTATTGGACAGTGGTGGACATTGGTGGACAGTGCTGCACATCGGTGAACAGTGGTGGACATCAGTCAAAAGTGGTGGACATCGGTGAACAGTGGTGGACATTGATGAACAGTGGTGGACATTAGCGAACAGTGGTGGACATTGGTGGACAGTGGTGGACTTTAGTGAACAGTGGTGGACAATGGTGGACATTGGTGGACAGTGGTGGACATTGGTAGACAGTAGTGGACATTGGTGGACAGTGGTGAACAGTGGTGGACATTGGTGGACATTGTGGTGGACATTGGTAGACAGTAGTGGACATTGGTGGACATTGGTGAACAGTGGTGGACATCAGTCAAAAGTGGTGGAGAGTGGAAGGACTGGATTCAGTCCAGCCGAAGGCTCTGAAGCTTGTTTTGGAGGGGCTACATCAGGACTTACGGGACGGAATATTTCGGTGTGTGTAATTTATTCTATAAGGAACCATTCTTGAGGACCATGTGCATCCAATGGTTCAAGCATTGTATCCTGATGGCGGTGCCGTGTATCAGGATGACAATGCACCAATACACACAGTAAGACTGGTGAAAGATTGGTTTGAGGAACATGAAAGTGAAGTTGAACATCTCCCATGGCCTGCACAGTCACCAGATCTAAATATTATTGAGCCACTTTGGGGTGTTTTGGAGGAGCGAGTCAGGAAACGTTTTCCTCCACCAGTATCACATAGTGACCTGGTCACTATCCTGCAAGAAGAATGGCTTAAAATCCCTCTGACCACTGTGCAGGACTTGTATATGTCATTCCCAAGACGAATTGATGCTGTATTGGCCGCAAAAGGAGGCCCTACACCATACTAATAAATTATTGTGGTCTAAAACCAGGTGTTTCAGTTTCATTGTCCAACCCCTGTATGTTCAGGGTTGTTGTTCTTCTGGAAGGTGAACCTTCACCCTAGCCTGAGGTCCTCCGCAGCCTCTAACAGGTTTTCTTCCAGGATTGTTCTGGATTTAGCTCCATCCGTCTTCGAATCAACTCTGATTCGAAGACGGATGAAGCATGATGCTGTCACCACCATGTGTCACTGTGGAGATGGTGTGATCATGGTGATGTGCAGATATGTTTTTGGTTTCATCTCATCAGAGCACCTTCTCCCACATGGCTTTCTTCATGTCACTCTTCCATGTAGGTCAGATTTGTGGGGTGACTAACAGCTGTTCTGTGGGCAGATTCTACCACCTGATCTGTGGATCTGTAGCTCCTCCATATATACCATCTCCATGGTGCTGTTTGTGCTCTAAGGTTCTCCAACAAGCCTCTGATGCCTTCACAGAACATCTGCATGCAGACATGATGTAATGACACACATCTGGACTTGTTACTAATAATAAAGACAAATGTATTTAGGGGTATTTGAGTGAAGGGAGCTGGGTGATAACCACCTCACATAGATGTTCATTAATGAAAATGTTAAACTATCCTCTCCAGTTATTCTCTACTGGAGAAGGTGTGAAAAAGTTCAGGGGGTGGAAATACTTTTTCTCAGCTCTTTAACTTTAAACTTTCAAATACTGTTTGATTGTTGATCTGGGAGGAAACTAGTAATACCAGAGCTGGGTTGTTGTGATTCTCTGGTTTTTGTGCCAAGCCTGTTTGTTTCAGTGCTGATGTTCCTCAGCTCTCTGGCTGTAGATCATGGCTCCATCAATGCTGACATAAGGCAGAAATCCAGATGTGAGTTCTG
This sequence comes from Girardinichthys multiradiatus, assembly GCF_021462225.1. Classification (NCBI taxonomy): domain Eukaryota; kingdom Metazoa; phylum Chordata; class Actinopteri; order Cyprinodontiformes; family Goodeidae; genus Girardinichthys; species Girardinichthys multiradiatus. The sequence goes on from NC_061808.1 coordinate 661,242, forward strand.
TTTAAAGTTCGGACCCATCAGTGACATTGGTGATGACTCTGTTATGATCTGCCCTGGTGGTTCTGTGGATGGTTTAGGATCCCTGAAAGCCACAGGTTCCTCTAACTCAGCTGGTTTCATTCAGGCTGAATGAAACCAGACTCATGTTTTCAGAACCATTTAATGAAGTCAGACACGAATCCGGCTGCAGCTGACCGTCCTTCACTGATGCACTGATTCAGGAGACCAGAGTAAATCCCCACCTGCAGGTTTTCATCGGTCAGTATTCCTAAAGGACAATGTTCCTGATTGGACCCGAGTATCCCACATAGACAGGATTTGTTATTGTCACTGGTCAAAATGTTTGTCCTGCAGATGAGACTCACTGACCTGCAGGACCATTAATTCAATTCAATTCAGTTTATTTATATAGCACCAATTCACAACACATGTCGTCTCAAGGTTCTTCACAACAGTCAGGTTCATACATTCCAATTAATCCTAATCATTGAACAGTTCAGTCAGATTCAGTTATTTATTCAAATTGGATAAAAAGTTTTTCTATCTAAGGAAACCCAGCAGATTACATCCAGTCAGTGACTTGCAGCATTCACTCCTCCTGGATGAGCATGTAGAGACAGTGGACAGTCACTGGTGTTGACTTTGCAGCAATCCCTCATACTGAGCATGCATGTAGCGACAGTGGAGAGGAAAAACTCCCTTTTAACAGGAAGAAACCTCCAGCAGAACCAGAACCAGGCTCAGTGTGAGCGGCCATCTGCCACGACCGACTGGAGGTTTGAGAGAACAGAGCAGAGACACAAAGGGAACAAAGAAGCACTGATCCAGGAGTACTTTCTATGGGAAGGAAAAGTAAATGTTAATGGATGTAGCTCCTTTAGTCGTTTCATCTAGAAAGAAAGAACAGATAAACTCTGATCCAGTTTTCAAGGTTAGAGTCTGAAAGAGAGCACATAGAGTTAGTTACAGTAGAAGTTCAGTCAGTATCCATGTCTAGGAGAGAGAAAGGGTTAAACACTAAAAGACAGGGTCATGTGGATCATCTGTAGAAGGTGAGCATTAAGTTGTTGCCAGCAGAAGCTTGGACGATGCCCCTCTCCAGAAAGGTGTCACAGGTAGACACAGAGCCAGGCCAGGTGTAGCTTCTAGGAAGAGAAAAGAGAGAGAACATAAAGTTAAAAACTTAAATAACAGCAAATAATGCAAAATTGGAGAGTAGTATGAGAATGTAGCGAAGAGGATGAAAGTGGTCATTATGTCCTCCAGCAGCCTAAGCCTATAGGAGCATAACTACAGAGATAGTTCAGGATAAACTAAGCCACTCTAACTATAAGCTTTATCAAAAAGGAAAGTTTTAAGCCTAGCCTTAAAAGTAGACAGGGTGTCTGCCTCATGGACTAAAACTGGGAGCTGGTTCCACAGGAGAGGAGCCTGATAACTAAAGGATCTGCCTCCCATTCTACTTCTAGAGACTCTAGGAACCACCAGTAAACCTGCAGTCTGAAAACAAAGTGCTCTGTTAGGAACATATGGACCAATCAGATCTCTGATGTATGATGGAGCTAGATCATTAAGGGCTTTATATGTGAGGAGGAGAATTTTAAATTCTATTCTGGATTTAACAAGGAGCCAATGAAGGGAAGCTAAAATAGGAGAAATATGATCTCTCTTTTTAATTTTCATCAGAACTCTTGCTGCAGCATTTTGAATCAGCTGAAGGCTTACTGGACTGATGAGATCCCATTTAGTCCAGAATCCTCTGTGAAGGTTAGGGTCCCACAGCTGACTGGGATTCCTGTCTTCTTGGTTCATATCTTCTGTTTTTTGGAGTTTAATTGTCTGAGGTCAGTAAGATTCAGATTCTTTCTGCAGAACAATGTCCATGCTGCTTCAGACCATGATGTAGAACTGCTAAAAGCCATTTGGAACCTCAGGGTTCCCATATTTGTGTGGATTTGTTCTCTTGACAAATGATAAGGAATCATCAGCCTGTTCTTACGCAGCAGGATAAGCTTTACTGTGTAGAAAATTACTTTGTTCATGAAGGTTTCATGCCTGTACTGAAGCTGCATCAAGTTGGTTCCTGCTCCAAGCTGACGGATCAGGAAGGGACAAGCTTTACTGCAGCCAGATCTTAACAGATCTAAAAAAGCTCAGAACTAATTCAGAAAATGAGATAAAACTCATTATCGGTGCAATAAAGAAAAAATTATCCTGATCAACTGAATGTGCATCAGCTCATTTTATGACAACAAAGCTCATAAAGGTTATTTAATTTGTTCTTGAGCCATTTGATGCACGTTCCTGAAACATCAGCAGGAACATCTTTGTGTTCAGTCTCACGTTCCTCATTCTGTCTTCAAATTTCATGTCATCTAGTCCACGGGCCTTAGAGTTGGCCAAATTAGGATTCAACCCCAGCCCAGTGGGCCTGTATGAGCTTCCCGTTGTGGGATCTGAATCACTGACTGTGTCCCAGTCTGGCGTTCCAAAACCTTTTGATTCGGAACTCATTGAGATATTTTCCTGATTCAAAAAAAGCAGCAGATGAGGGTGGGGTGCGCTTCAGGCAGCAGATCTGGTTCCCATGACGTCAGTGCTCTGCTTTCTATGGCCCATAACCCATGTGCAGGGCTGCACTGAGGATCCATGTTGTTAGAAAACATGTTGGGCTGCGGTTCCTGGCAGGAAGAGCAGAACCCACACTCCGCTTCCTGATGATTTGTTTGGTGTCCGACCTCCTGGGTCTTTGTTAGCGTTGGGCTGCAGAACGTTGGGAGGAGTACTGGATGTTGGACTTGGAGCAGTGAAGTTATTCCTGTCAGATGTAGGTGATGCATGAAGAGGCCTAGATGTTTTTATTATTGCCCTAATTTGACAGTGATTGATGCAATCAGCTGGGTTACCAGTTGGAATAAACTCAACTGGTGTGTGAGTGAGTCTGAATCTGTCTCTATGATTAGATTTAGTTGATTAAATACTTCTGGATAAAACTGGATCCATCTGTTTTTAAGTGCCTTGAGGTGACATTTGATGCTTTACAAATAAACAAAATTCAATAAAATTTCCTTTTCCTTGGCTTTCTTTTCCTTAAAGGTCCTGGTTCCAGGAACCATCACCAACGCCTACCTGGACAACCTGATCCCAGATACTCCCTACTCCATCACAGTCTCAGCTCTGTACGCCGACGCTGAGGGATCGCCAGTGAAGGGTGACGGCAAAACATGTAAGAATGCAACCTAAGGCTGAGGCAGCCGAGTCCTCTGAGTGGAGTCTGAATGCAGCACCCCCCGGGGTAGAGCTTCACATAATTCCAGATGTAAACAGGTCACACCGTAGGAAGTAGATATGGTCGCTGATACCTCCGCTACAGACAGATCCAGATGGTTTTAATCAATGTTTCTGTTTTCTGCAGCAAAACTTTCAAATTCCCAAAAATAACATCACTTGAGAGTAAAAGCAAACTAGACAGCATTTAGGGTGTTAACTAATGGATTAATTAATCTGATCAGGATACCTGCAGTTTGTGGAATGATGGATTTGCTTTACGTCATTATTGTATAAGCATGGAAAACATTTGCATCATTTATTCTGGATTCTGTTATCTGGAAGATCATAAATCTGAATGACATTATCAACCAAGAAAAATGGAAAGTTGAAAAATTAAGAATTTAGTTCCTTTTTACACTGATTTCTATTAACATCTTTTATCTATGTTTCACCGCAAGACAACCTTAGTTATCACAAGCAACCTTTAAAGATCAAAGGTCACAAGTTGAACTTTAAAACAATTTGAACTTAGTGTAAGAAAATTCAGTCCAGATCTGACAAATCTAAGTGGTATAGATCTATTATTTTGGAATAAATCTTACCTGATTTTAGTTTATACGTCTGTGGGCAATTAACATTTAATTTACTGGGATTTTCATAAAGACGTGTGTAGAAGGAACTATTTAAGGTTCTCAGTTTGTTCACAATGAACAAAATGTTTAATAACATAAAACTGAGTATCATCAGCAAAATGTGCAGATTAAAGATAAGGGGACTGAAACAACATTCCTGTGGAACTCTGGACAGAATTGTTCTTCCTGCAGGTTTAAATATTAGAAACTGAAACTTGTCAAATGAGGCACGCTGAAAGCTCGGCATCAGTCATGTTTGTGTTTCAGTGCCTCGTGCTGGCCCCAGGAACATGCGGGTGTTTGACGCCACCACCAGCACCCTGACTATCGGCTGGGACCACGCCGAAGGACCCGTCAGGCAGTACAGGATCGGCTACGCTCCCATGACCGGAGACCCCATCACTGAGTTTGTGAGTGCATCTTTAAGATATTTTCCCACATCCACCTAAACCTGGAAGCAGAAACTGTGAAACAGCATTCCTGGACTTTTTATCAGAACCTGTGATGTGAAATTTAAGTGTCAAACCAGTTTGATGAACTCAGAACTTTCAGAACGTGATGGTTAAACAAAGAAAACGGGTCATCTGTCTTTACAGCAGAGAGACGTGTTTTTTATTTTGGATAAATGATTTGGATAAACTTTCCTGACGTTCCAGTTAAACTATGCGATGAAGTCACATTTTAGGACTCCCTCACCTCCTTCAGCGTATGAATCACCGTTTAGCAAAGCTAATTACAGAGTCTGTTAGACAAACACTGTAACAAGGTTTTTAATAGATCTGCATGATGATTCGAAGCAGCAGTGGTGGAAAGGATCAACCCAGCTGTGCCTGTCGGGGAGGTGCTGGTTCAGTGGGAGTCACCAGACTGAGGAGGACCTCTGAAGTCCAGGACTCAGCTGAACTTCTAACCTTTTGTACAGCAACTCACAGCATGTAATCCCAATCTGTAACTGAGGAATCTAAGCTGTAAACTGCCAGTTTTCTTCATAAAAACTGAGTTCAATTTAATGATGGAAATAAAAAGGCTGGGTACCATAAGGTGAGAAGCTGCCCCTGCCTTAAAACTGAGACCAAGTGAACGTTATAAAAAAAGCAGCACTCAATGAAACTGTTCATATTCACTGAGAAACTTTAGGTTAAGGATTTAACCCCGGTTCTCTGAAACATGAGTGAGGTATCTCACTATGGGACACGCCTCCAGCGCCTGTCCCCCAGAAGCTCTATTACATTACGCCAGTCTTGACTGGCAGGCGGAAGTGACGTCCGCTCCCATGGGAGGACTTCCTCCCAGTATAAAAGTCGACGTCACGTAGGTGATCTTCAGTTTAATAAGCACACCTCTTCCTCGCTCCCTGCAAGGAGGGTGATCTGGTGAGATACCTCACTCATGTTTCAGAGAACCGGGGTTAAATCCTTAACCTAAAGTTCTCTTTCAACATTCGTTTCGGTATCTCACTATGGGATATTTCTGCTCCCGTATTACCAGATAAGCTCACTCGAAGACCAACAGATTGCATCTTGCATTCATGGCAATGTGGAACCCACACCCAGAACTGTGTGAGCCAGTGTGGGCCTGGTGACATCCAGTTTATAGAACCTAGTGAAGGTGTGAGGGGTCGCCCAGTTGGCAGCCTCACATATGTCCTCCACGGGTATACCCGCAGACCTGCAGAGGGTGCAAGGCCTCTGCTCTCATAAGCCATAATAATAGCCCCCACTACCCAATGCGAAAGACGTTGCTTTGTGAGAGGCTTTCCTTTATGTGGTGAAGCCCATGACACAAACAGCTGCTCTGATTTACGAAAATCTGCTGTTTTTTTCACATATAACCGCAGAGCTCGTACTGGGCAGAGCGTATGCAGTCGTTCACGCTCCTGAGAGGAGAATGGTGGTGGGTAGAAAGCCATTAATTCAAGGGCACGGCATGGCAGAGCCGTAGCAACCTTAGGTATAAAGGCAGGATTAGGTTTCAGTAAAACCCTTGACTCACCCAGAAACTGCATGCAGGACGGGTTAACTGAGAGCGCTTGAATGTCACTCACACGCTTAACAGAGACCAGAGCAATTAATAAGGCCGTTTTAAAGGAAAGCAGTTTGAGCTCAACCTGCTGCAACGGTTCGAACGGTGCACGTGACAACGCATCGAGTACCATAGGTAAATCCCATGAAGGAGTGAGGCTCCTCGACACTGGACGGAGCCGTCGTGCACCTTTCATGAATTGACACACCAGGGGGTGCTGCCCCACTGTTTTGTCACCAAAGCCAACGTGACAGGCTGAAATAGCAGCCAGGTACACCTTCACAGTGGAAAAAGCCAAGCCTTTATCCAACAGTGAAAGCAGAAAAGTTAAAACGTCCGACACAGGGCTTTGCATTACGCTCACCATAGGTTTTGCGCACCAACCCACGAATGCCTGCCATTTACCCTCATACACGTTACGCGTGGAAACGGCCCTTGCATTTTGAATTGTGTCAATAACGCTCTGGAGAAGCCCACTGGCAGCCAGATTTAACCCCTCACAGGCCAGGCCCATAGGGCCATGCGCTCTGGATGTGGATGAAATATTTCTCCGCGTGCCTGCGTCAGGAGATCTCTGCGGAGGGGAAGCCGCCATGGCTCGCCGTGTAGCATCTGAAAAATCTCCGCTAGCCAATGTTTCCCTGGCCAGCGGGGAGCTATCAGAATGAGTGAGTGTTTTCCCTCTCGCACCCTGGCGAGAGTAGGAATGATCAGTTCCAGCGGGGGAAAGGCGTACAGTAGGGCCGGCGGCCATTTGTGCGCTAGAGCATCCAGCCCAAGCGGAGCTTGTTGCTCTGTCAGTGAGAAAAACATCGGACACTGAGCATTTTCCCCTGATGCGAAGAGGTCGACCTTCGCTCGGCCGTACCTCTTCCATATCTGGGTCATCACCTCGCTGTGGAGTTTCCACTCTTTGTAGCGGGGATTGCCCCTTGACAGCAGATCCGCGCCTCTGTTCATTACCCCTGGCACGTGAGTCGCTCTTAGCGACAGCAAGTGTGAGCTGGTCCAAATTATCAGTCTGTATGCCAGCTCGTGTAAATGACGTGAGCGCAGACCCCCCTGTCTGTTGATGTAAGCAACCACTGTTGTGTTGTCCGTTCTGACCAAAACATGGTGCCCTTTGATAAAGGGCAGAAAGTGTCTCAGTGCCAGCATCACGGCCAGGAGTTCCAGACAATTTATGTGAGTTGTCTGTGTTTGTCGCCAGACGCATCCCCCTTTCCCTCAGAGGCGCGATGGCTGCCTCGGTGCATTTCACGAACACACGTGGGCTCAGTGAGAGGCCAAGGTACTCGTATATCTCTCCCTGAAACACAAATCTGAGGTATTTTCTGTGAGGGGGGTATATAGGGATATGGAAATATGCGTCATTCAAGTCTATGGAGACAAACCAGTCTCCTTGACGCGCAAACTTTATCAGAGCTGCGTGTGTTAGCATCCTGAACGAATACCGTCTCAGATATGTGTTCAGAGCCCGCAGATCCAATATCGGTCGCAGACCCCCGCCCCTTTTCGGCACAAGAAAGTATCTGGAGTAAAACCCGTCTCTGCTTTGCTCCTGCGGTACCAGCCGGACAGCTCTTTTGTGCTGCAGGGAAATTATTTCCTCTTGCAGGATGCGAGCGGACTCTCCCCGGGCGTATGACTGTACTATGCCCTTGAAACGGGTTGGGGCTGTCACAAATTGGAGCCTGTTTATCACCCAATCTTACGCTCCACACGCTCGCAACAGCTGAGTGTTGTTTGCCAGTGGACCTAAAGGTGCTTCTGTGTAAACACTGCGCAACACCGGCTGAGGGATCTGCTGTTCCGCTACAACTGCAGGCTTCGCTCGTCCCAGGTCTGCTTCTTCCACAAAAAAAACAGCCTGCTGTGTTAGAGGTAGGGTGAGAGCTCCCCCTCGTGGCCTCATGTGCAGCTGCACGGCCATGTCCTGTCCTTGTGTTATTTTTAACATATTTTTTATGTTTTTTTGTTGTGGCTGCGCCCTCGGCTCCAGGCCTGGATGCGTGCCAGAAAACAACTTTATTGAACATGTTGTGAAGGGGGAAGGTCGTGTTTTTAGACACTGGCATGTGTTTGTGCACTGGTGTGTGCTTTCTGGCCACAGCTGCGGCTCCACTGAGCTCTCGGTGGCTTTGATCCTCCTCCGCTTCGATCGGCTCTGAACGATGAGCTCCAACATCGGCTCTGCAGGCCGTTTGAGTTGCCTTGAACGTGGCGTTCTGAACTCGAACTGGGACAGGACGCGTCCTGGTAGGGGGGGTGCAGGTGTCTGGCAGATCCTGCTCTCCCACCCCGAAGACGGCTCCCTAGGTAGCGCGCCTCTTTTTCTTTGCGCTCACAGTAGCGGAAGGGGTTGCTTGGTTCCCCGGCGTTGTCGGGGGAGCGAATGGCTTCCTTCCCCAAGCACCTTTGAGCTCGGTTTGTTTCCCACGGTCCGCTGACTGCGGCTGACGTTTGGGGATGCGGTGGGCCGGTCGAGCCGCCACTTGAGCGAACGGCACGCGGGGTGCTGGAGAGGGAGGAGGCTGCGCTTTCCTGGGCAGTCACAGCTTTAGCGCTTCACCTTCCCTCTTCTTTTCCTCACAGCGTTTTTGCATGGCTGCCACAGTGGGTCCGAATAAGCTCTTCGGGTCCACGGGGTTGTCGAGGAGCTGGTTCTTTTCCATCTGAGACAGGCGAGAGAGGTTCAGCCATCTAGCTCTCTCCTGAGTGACCATCAGGGCCATGGCTCTCCCGGATGCTTGGACAGCACTTCTGTGGAGACGCAGGCATAGGTCTGTCACCACGCACAACTCGTCCCACAAATCGGCCATCGGTGTGCCAGTCATCTGCTCCTGTAATTCCGCTTGGTAAGCGAGGAGAAGAGACGAAGCGTTTAAGGCTTTAACAGATGCAGCCACCGCCTTGTAGCTTTTCTCATTCAGAGTGGACTGAAAAGAGTCAGCTTTGAAGGAAAGGGTGGGTCCTGCCGCTGTCATGGCTGACTTCTGCGATGGGTGAAGGTGAGATGCCAGCAGAGGTTCTACGGGAGGCAGATGTGAAAAACCGCCGGCCTCCATGCCCGTCCAGTCCAGTGCCGACCCTCCCAGGGCGGGGTTCTTGGCGGTGAGAGGATTGCTCCAAGACCGGGTCGCTTCCTCGAGGCACTCGGGAAAGACCGGCAACAGCTGTCTGCCGGAGGATTTGGTTCTCGGAAGCCGCTTCCCCTCATATCGAGATGTGGTAGTTTCGGTGAGGGTTTCCGGCCACTCGATGCCCAGCTTCTTTGCTGCCCTTCTGCAGACATCATGCAGGTCCGTTGCCGTCGGGTTTGGGGAACCGCAGCGGCTGGTGTCATCCGTCACCGAGGGCTTTGCAACCGACTGGATGGCATAAGGCCCGCAGTCCAGCTCGTCGTCATCAGACCCGAGACTGATGGACTCCATTTCAGATTCGGACTCGGCATTAGCAAGAGTACTGAAACCTGGAAATGCGGCCTCGTCTTCCTCTGGGTCAGTCAGTGGCGCGACAGCGTCGAGCTGATCACCCCAACTGGCTCCAGCCAAAGTGGGCTCTCTCTCATCAGTACCAGGAAGCTCCGGTGCCGGGGGATTGGCTACCCCCATCATAGGATCAACCTCCGACAGGCTAGCTTGGCGTGCTAGCCTGCGCCGACGAGACTTAAGGGAGAGCCGTGCACAGTGCTCGCAGCTCGCCGGTGACGCCAACGCGTCCTGGGCATGTTGCAGCCCCAGACACGAAGCGCAGACAGAGTGGGTATCTGCCCCAGCTATGAGATTGCCACATGTGCAGGTTCTAGATGGTGGCTTGACTCTGTTCATGGTGAGAACGAGTGCAAGTTACACAACTTCGTAAGCTCCGTTAAGGTTGCAGCTAGTTTGGTGACCAGTTGCAGCGCTGCTGTTTGGTGACAGACCAGCGTTGAAAGGGACTCAGAACAGTCGAGCACAGTTATTGAGAAGCGCTCGGCGACCGAGTTGTTAGCTTCTCTCCGTCTGAGAGGTGCTTCTGGGAGCGAGAAGAGGTGTTAGACTGAAGATCACCTACGTGACGTCGACTTTTATACTGGGAGGAAGTCCTCCCATGGGAGCGGACGTCACTTCCACCTGCCAGTCAAGACTGGCGTAATGTAATAGAGCTTCTGGGGGACAGGCGCTGGAGGCGTGTCCCATAGTGAGATACCGAAACGAATGTTGAAAGAGAACCGCAACTCAATGAAATCCATGCAAACAATCCTTCAGTGTCTCAGGTAGACTCCGTGTGTTGGTTTCCAAGAAGGAAGCAGCACAAAAAACTACAGGAACTTTTTAGAGCTGCAGATAAACTGAGATGCAATCAGCAGCATGCAGGTGAAATCCGCATAAGGTCCAAGAAGACCTTGACCATCCATTGTCCTGAAGCAGACCTGATATCTGGTCTATCTAAAAGAACCTCTCAAAGTGTCCAGTTCCTCAGCAAACAGAAAACTGGAGGGCAGCTGTCCTCATGTGTGTTCCCCGTTCACACCTTCTACTACTGCTCCAAAACTTACAGCAGAACAAGGTCAGAACTTTGAGTCTAAACATGAAATAAATCCCTCAGACTGTCGGTACCTATGATCATTATTATTCTGGATGTTTGTGCTGAAACAGATCAGATGGTGCTGCTGGGGGAGTCATTTTTCTGTTTGTGGAAATGAAAGAATCAGAGCAGTTTCCTGTTGAAAGTGTTCTGAGTCAACAGTTCTGCAGGCTTTCTGAACCTGAAAATAGCTAAAGTCCAGTTTCATCGGGAAGTGTAATCACTCAGACAGAGAAAGTTCCTAAACAAAGGATGATTCCTGACACCGAAGATGATCCCTGACTCAAATTAGCTTTCTGATTGTGAACAGGTTTTCCACTCAGTCTGGGTCCAGTCCTGAATATGTGTTCTGTGCTGACCGAACTCCGGTTCATTCCTTAGGTTTAGGACTTTTTTCTGCCTGAAACATTAAACCTTCTGATAAAAGTGGCGTAAAAGCAGCCAGTCCAAAGAAAACTTCCAGAGGGCTTCAGAAGGCCAGAAGAAGTGTAGATCCAAACCACTACAGCTGATTACTGACAGTCTGGCTTTCACTCAAACAGCCAAAAGTGAATCAGTAAAGCATGACAACTGAATCCGAAGGTTTGACCCAATGTTTTTCTCCTGATGTTTCCAGACTATGGTTTCAGGGAACAGGAACAATGCCATGCTGCAGAATCTCTTCCCGGACACTCCGTACAACATCACCGTGGAGGCCATCTATGCCGAAGGGCCCGGAGGATCCCTCAATGGGAACGGACGGACAGGTGAGGCAGCTGAGGTTGGATCAGCACATGAACCGTTGACTAAGCTGCAGCAGCGCTCTCAGCAGAGAAAGGGACGAGTGTGTTGTTCTGGTCAGGTTCGGCAGCTTGGAGACATTTGAACCAAATGCTGAGTTCTCTGGTGCGAAACAGGTCCTGAGACATTCTCTCCAAGGAAGAACAGACTTCCACATAGTTACTTCATTCATCTTCAGAGAATCTGGTTTTGTGTTTTCTGATTTGAGTCAGTGACAAACATTCCTGATTTCAGATGTTTTAGGAATGATCTGATGGGATTCAGAGTGAATGAGTCAAATTTAGAACTTCTTCCATCAAAGCTGCTCCACCCAGAACCCCAGTGAGTTAAAAGCAGCAGGATTATTTCCACAAACTGATCGAATAGGATTTTTTAAATCTCCAACATGGACACCGTGGATCAGAAAGCTGCTGGTTGTATGCTCAAACATCTTGATTCTTCTTCTTCAGACAGCCTCCTGCAGGCACAGTTTGTCAGCTTTTGTCCAGGTCTAGATTATTTATTTGGAGGAAATCTTTCTGTCTTCATTCCTTCTCCTGGGTCCAGTCTTCGGAAGAACAGAACTTGTTGGACAGTTTTACAGGTCTCTCAGTGTCTCTGTCTGGACCTTGGTAGTAGTGGTGGGCGGATCGATCCAAAATATGGCTAATATTGATACCAAGTTGGTATAGGTCTTGGATCAGCACTACTGTGGTGAGATCAATCCTTTACTTTCAGACTCTCTTCTACAGGTCCTTCTCAAAATATTAGCATATTGTGATAAAGTTCATTATTTTCCATAATGTCATGATGAAAATTTAACATTCATATATTTTAGATTCATTGCACACTAACTGAAATATTTCAGGTCTTTTATTGTCTTAATACGGATGATTTTGGCATACAGCTCATGAAAACCCAAAATTCCTATCTCACAAAATTAGCATATTTCATCCGACCAATAAAAGAAAAGTGTTTTTAATACAAAAAACGTCAACCTTCAAATAATCATGTACAGTTATGCACTCAATACTTGATCGGGAATCCTTTTGCAGAAATGACTGCTTCAATGCGGCGTGGCATGGAGGCAATCAGCCTGTGGCACTGCTGAGGTCTTATGGAGGCCCAGGATGCTTCGATAGCGGCCTTTAGCTCATCCAGAGTGATGGGTCTTGAGTCTCTCAACGTTCTCTTCACAATATCCCACAGATTCTCTATGGGGTTCAGGTCAGGAGAGTTGGCAGGCCAATTGAGCACAGTGATACCATGGTCAGTAAACCATTTACCAGTGGTTTTGGCACTGTGAGCAGGTGCCAGGTCGTGCTGAAAAATGAAATCTTCATCTCCATAAAGCTTTTCAGCAGATGGAAGCATGAAGTGCTCCAAAATCTCCTGATAGCTAGCTGCATTGACCCTGCCCTTGATAAAACACAGTGGACCAACACCAGCAGCTGACACGGCACCCCAGACCATCACTGACTGTGGGTACTTGACACTGGACTTATGGCATTTTGGCATTTCCTTCTCCCCAGTCTTCCTCCAGACTCTGGCACCTTGATTTCCGAATGACATGCAGAATTTGCTTTCATCCTGAAAAAAGTACTTTGGACCACTGAGCAACAGTCCAGTGCTGCTTCTCTGTAGCCCAGGTCAGGCGCTTCTGCTGCTGTTTCTGGTTCAAAAGTGGCTTGACCTGGGGAATGCGGTACCTGTAGCCCATTTCCTGCACACGCCTGTGCACGGTGGCTCTGGATGTTTCTACTCCAGACTCAGTCCACTGCTTCCGCAGGTCCCCCAAGGTCTGGAATCGGCTCTTCTCCACAATCTTCCTCAGGGTCCGGTCACCTCTTCTCGTTGTGCAGCGTTTTCTGCCACATTTTTTCCTTCCCACGGACTTCCCACTGAGGTGCCTTGATACAGCACTCTGGGAACAGCCTATTTGTTCAGAAAGTTCTTTCTGTGTCTTACCCTCTTGCTTGAGGGTGTCAATAGTGGCCTTCTGGACAGCAGTCAGGTCGGCAGTCTTACCCATGATTGGGGTTTTGAGTGATGAACCAGGCTGGGAGTTTTAAAGGCCTCAGGAATCTTTTGCAGGTGTTTAGAGTTAACTCGTTGATTCAGATGATTAGGTTCATAGCTCGTTTAGAGACCCTTTTAATAATATGCTAATTTTGTGAGATAGAAATTTTGGGTTTTCATGAGCTGTATGCCAAAATCATCCGTATTAAGACAATAAAAGACCTGAAATATTTCAGTTAGTGTGCAATGAATCTAAAATATATGAATGTTAAATTTTCATTATTACATTATGGAAAATAATGAACTTTATCACAATATGCTAATATTTTGAGAAGGACCTGTATACGTCCACCGTAGTTCTCAGCCGAGCGCAGCTTCTCTCCCTCTGTCCAAATATCTCCTCCTCCTCCTCGTGGAGAACGCTGAGAGCACGTGATCAGTGCAGAGAAGTCATTCGCTGCTGTGGGACACCATCAGTTCACAGAAAC